>NC_133222.1:693183-935683 GCF_040436345.1 Pagrus major
GGCTCCTATAATTAGCTGAGCAGGTGAGTGACTGGAGGAAGACTCTGCTCCCAGCAGCAGGAGAGTGAAAGCAGCGTCACACTTCTGAAGCTGGTGTTTGTGTTTGTGTTTGTGTTTGTGTGTGTGTTTGTGTTTGTGTTTGTGTTTGTGTGTGTGTTTGTGTTTGTGTGTGTGTGTGTGTGTGTGATGAGGTGAGCAGCCGACCGGCTCCTGGACCGACGCTCAGACAGTCAGCTGGTTGTGCAGGACGACGCTCGGCTGCAGGGATTTACAGGTGAGAGCAGACGGCCGTCGGGTGACGGTCAGGAGCTTCATTGATTAGTTGCTGTTGGTCCTGATTACTAAACTCTGCAGCAGCTATTTAAGGTCAAACCTTCCTGTCAGAGTCTCAGAGCTGCTTCAACACCCACTCATCTGTTTAATGTTCGTTTAAAAGTCCGTCCATATCCTTCTGTCATTCCTCATCCTCAGCTCTGCTGGTGGATAACCATGTTCTGAGTTTTGGAACCACAGTTCCCATAATGCTTTGTGGGATGTAAACAGGAAGTGTTGTCATGGAGTCGTGAGTTAGCTGTGAGCTACAACTTGAGCCTGTTTTTTAATTTCTCAGCCTTTATTAGTTTAGTTTATTAAAGCTTCATCTCCAGATTCTCTGAGCTGCTTAACTTGTTGATGAGATGATTAGATCTTTATTAACTTTATGCTTTGATGAGATTAATGTCATATTTTCATGAAACACATGCAGCATCTGAATGACTGTGAGCAGCTCTCAGAGACTCAGGAGGAGCTGCTTCAGTGGTAAAATACACTTAAAGGAACTGTTCACCCAAACACTGTAAACTCAGCCATCATCTCCTCCTGATGATATAAAGTCAGGCTCAGTCATCATCTCCTCCTGATGATATAAAGTCAGGCTCAGCCATCATCTCCTCCTGATGATATAAAGTCAGGCTCAGCCATCGTCTCCTCCTGATGATATAAAGTCAGGCTCAGCCATCATCTCCTCCTGATGATATAAAGTCAGGCTCAGCCATCATCTCCTCCTGATGATATAAAGTCAGGCTCAGCCATCATCTCCTCCTGATGATATAAAGTCAGGCTCAGCCATCATCTCCTCCTGATGATATAAAGTCAGGCTCAGTCATCATCTCCTCCTGATGATATAAAGTCAGGCTCAGCCATCATCTCCTCCTGATGATATAAAGTCAGGTGAAGTCTCGTAGTCCACAGAACATTTCTGGAGCTTCACAGTAAAACAGAGTTGCAGCGTTCTGCTGAACAGCTGAAGCAGCTGGAGATGATTTAAACATCAGATGTCTCCATGCAGCTCGTCTGCTGTGATCACAGAGATCAACCTGATCTGAGGAGACCAGATTTACACACTCGATGTGCGGTTGAGCTCGTGCATGCTAACACGTTTAGCTTAGCATCTACAGTGAAGATTTAGACTTAAAAAATGGAGTAAATGTTTCAGATCAGTTTGGATCTCGGGGCTTCTGGAGATGTTCATCCTCTCCTCAGTTTGCTGACTCCATCTTTTAATTCAAGTTAAACGCCATTTTCTGCTAAAATGCTGCCGCTGATTGTTTCCTCTGTAAAAACACATGATTAAATGTGTTTCCTGAGCAGAGCTGTGCTTCCCTGTGAGGACGCAGTCTTGAGTCGAGGTGGAGTCTCTAACCTGCGATGCTAAACGAATATTGATTTGGCATAATGAAGCCTGAGTAATGTGAAAACATTCTCCTTAAGGAGCCTCTCTAAGCACGTCATGAGCATGACTGCACTGACGGGGTGAAATGGTGCGAGCGCTGCGATTTTAAGCTGCTCCTCTACAGATGGGTCGAGCAGATTAGCGATGGCATTTTCACGCTTTTTTAAGCATCTTTCATTAAAGCGCTCCACGGCGGTGGAGGTGAACGCACCTCTTCTTCTCCTCTGCTGGTAATGATGCTCAGGAGGCCTCTCCTCAGCCTCATATTAAATAAGCTGTGAGCCTCCCGCAGCATGAAGTAATGGCTCGGAAAGGCTCACATGACTCTTTCATCATCGCCAAGTCGAGACCCCCAGTAGGCCTGCCCATGAGATGACACTGTGGTGCCGTTTTATCATATCAAAAAGTTATGTTAACAATTTGCATGTACAAAGTTGAATATTCAGGGAAATGTGCAGTGCGGTTCCCCTCATATTCTCCATGGTACCGACCCTTTTGTGAAGATTTTCACATGAAAGGAGCGCTCGTTTGTTTTCCCCCAGCACCTCATAAATTAGCTGAGCCCGCGGGGCAAATGTCCAGAGGTTACTTAAAGACAGTGTGTTTAATTAATTGGAAAACACTCTTTTTAATAGTTATTATCCAAGTATGAAATGCAATCCTTGTTATCTGAGCTCAGACATAATTACCACCCAGGGGACTTCTCTATTAAGTGCTGGGAATGTTGCTGTGAAGTGAAGAGACTCAGATAATATATTCAGAGGAGACAGAAACACGTTCAGTAAATACTGAACATGAAGATGATCAGATGTTTGTTACAGTACGCTGAGTGTCATCTGTCAGCTGCTGAACGGAGAGAAGATGTTTCCCGACTGGACTGAAACATGAGAGATGATCACAGAACTCATCTATTAAATAAATCAACATTTATAAAGAAAAACTGTCATTAGCTTAAAGACAAAGTGACCAGAGATACAGACGACCCAGACTGAAGGGTGCTAGCAGCACATGCTAACAATGACAATGCTAACATGCTAACATGTTTAGCAGGTATGATGTTCAACATGTCCACCGTCTTGGTTCAGCGTGTTAGCATGCTAACATGAGCTAATGATCAGTAGTGCAGCTGATTGATGTGAACTCTTCAGTTCTGCAGGTGTTTGGTCAGAAACCAAAGTAGTGAACACATGAACATGTTGACCTGATGATGGCGCTACATGACGTCATCACCACAGTTATCAGTTCCTCCTGAGGGGAACGTGAATGAACATTCACAAACCAACAGTGAGCTCGTTGTTGAGATATTTCAGTCTGGACCAACATCACCACCCACAGCTGTGCTGCTAGCCGGCTAATAATTAGCATGTTAGTGTGTGTGTCCAGCCTCCAGAAGCTCCAGGCTGTGAAGCAGCGCTCCTGGTGGTCAAACTGTGTAATTACATCACCACGTGAAGAAACAGAGCCATGACTCGTTTGACTGACAGTATTTGAGCTGTTTGGTCCAATTACATTCAGAAAGTCTAGAAGAGCCACATCATTATATTATTTGATCTACGTTCGAGTTAGCCGGGCGCTAAACAGGAAGTTAGCCGGCTCATTCGGCGGAAGTCTCTAGTGCGCATGCTCGTGGACCTTAAGTGACCAGACGTCCCCGATTTCCAGGGACAGTCCCCGATTAGGCCACCCTGTCCCCGGCTTAGACTGTCCATGGAAATGTCCCCGATGTGAATGGGAGAGAAAAAAGTTGCGTGCAGACGCCACGGAGGCTGAGGCTGCTGAGGGAGAGGACTGTGGTGGACCTGCTGAACCAGCTGGGTTCATGGATCCAGACATTTAGGACCAGAAACCATAGAGCTTTTGTGTTTGAAGTGCAAATATTCCCAAGAGTGGTGTGAGATACGGTCATAAAATCCATCAGCTAAATAATAAATGAGTTAAATAAGCTAAGAATCTGTTTTGTTGTTGTTTTATCTGGTTTTTATGTCAAAGCTGCAGACACGACAGAATAAACCGCTCATGCAGCCGTAATTATGATCCTGCTGAACTGCTGCCACCGCTACTGAAACTTCTTATTGGCTACTCATTTGCTTTAATACACATTAAAATTAAAATTAAAATACATTAACATGTAATTGCCCCTGTTATTTATTTCATAATGATAACGTTTGAATTTTGACCACCGCGCTGAAAATGTCCCCGATTTTCATGTCAGAAATCTGGTCGCCTGATGTGGGCCGACCAACAGCCTGTCCGAGCACTGTCACAGAACAGAACCGAGCTCCGCCTCCAACACGCGGTCCACATTTAATATAACGTCCTTCTGGACCGGTAATCTGACATCCCGCCCACAAAGCTGAGGCAGCGGCTCATTGGTTCATTTTCTAGAATGACACCAGCCTGACCCAATCACGTTCGCTCAGCGCGGGGCGGCCCGGCTCGCTCACCGGCACAGTCGAGTAGGTTCCCGCCTCCCCCTCGCGACAGAGCAGGTGTCTGTTAACAGGTGAGACGAGAGGATGAAGCCGGACGGACTTCTGATGGCGAGGACACAAAAATCACCAGGACACCGAGTGTGGACAGAAACCAGGTCATCTGTCTCCCCCTCTGGTTTACTGTCGGCTATAACTGACGGTACATGAAGGGCTAGCCAACACCGCTACTGTCTGTCTGTCCGACTGACTGACTGTCTGTCTGACTGACTGTCTGTCTGTCTGACTGTCTGTCTGACTGTCTGACTGACTGTCTGTCTGTCTGTCTGTCTGTCTGTCTGACTGACTGACTGTCTGTCTGTCTGACTGTCTGACTGACTGTCTGTCTGTCTGACTGTCTGTCTGACTGTCTGTCTGTGTGTCTGTCTGTCTGTCTGACTGACTGTCTGACTGTCTGTCTGTCTGTGTGTCTGTCTGTCTGTCTGACTGACTGTCTGACTGTCTGTCTGACTGTCTGTCTGTCTGTCTGTCTGTCTGACTGACTGTCTGTCTGTCTGTCTGACTGTCTGACTGTCTGACTGACTGTCTGTCTGACTGACTGTCTGTCTGTCTGTCTGACTGTCTGTCTGACTGACTGTCTGTCTGACTGACTGTCTGTCTGTCTGTCTGACTGTCTGTCTGTCTGACTGTCTGACTGTCTGTCTGACTGACTGTCTGTCTGACTGTCTGACTGACTGACTGTCTGTCTGACTGACTGTCTGTCTGACTGACTGACTGTCTGTCTGACTGACTGTCTGTCTGACTGACTGACTGTCTGTCTGACTGACTGTCTGTCTGTCTGTCTGTCTGACTGACTGTCTGTCTGTCTGACTGACTGACTGTCTGTCTGACTGTCTGTCTGTCTGTCTGACTGACTGACTGTCTGTCTGACTGACTGACTGTCTGTCTGTCTGTCTGACTGTCTGTGTGTGTGTCTGTTTGTGTCTGTGTGTGTTGTGTGTCTGTGTGTGTGTGTGTCTGTGTGTGTGTGTCTGTTTGTGTCTGTGTGTGTTGTGTGTGTGTCTGTGTGTGTCTGTGTGTCTGTCTGTGTGTGTGTCTGTGTGTGTCTGCAGTCTGTCGTCCTGCAGCCAGAAGCCACAGGCTGAACATATTTACACGTTTTATTCATCATTAAATGTCCACAGTTTAATTATAAAGCTCTTCATGTGTTAAAAACGGTTAGCGGTTGCTAACAAGTGTCTAAATGAGGCTACAGAGGTTGTCGGGGACATTAAACGTCCTCACAGCGAACACGGAGACTCATCTGCTCACTAGTCCGTCTTCACAGGCCACTTTAGTTACACACTGTTCTGACTCTGACTTTACAACTCGTACTTGTCAGTGGTGGAGACGCTCGGAGCTGCCGTCCAGCACACGTGCACGTTCAGTTGGGTGTGTGTGAGCACCAGTGGACGGTGCACGTATGTAAGGAGGTCACGAGGATGGTGCGGCGGTTGTCGGCCGGTCGGTGCTAAAATGCAAGGGCTGATTTTTCGTCCCAGTCCAGACCCGCTTCTGTGGCACCAAACTGATGACTCAGAACGCAGGTCGGCTTTATTTAGTGCTGAGAAGCAGGTTTCAGTGGAAACTGAGTGTGTGAGTCATCTCGTTACAGAGCTGAACTGGATGGAGTCCCGTCAGAACCACGAGCTTCAGGTCTCTGAAACTGAGGAGACACAAGGTTCACTGCAAGACCTGAAACTGGATCGATACGACCAAAGTCCTGAGAGTCTCAAACGGGACCAGGAGCAACAGAGTCTTCACTGTGGTCCACAACAGGTTCAGGTTCAAGACAAAGAAGAACAAAACAAATGTCCTCCAGATCCGACTGTGGACCAGCTGGAGGGAGTAGACCAGAATCCAGCAGACTGTGACCGAGGCGAGCAGAGCCAGGAACCTGGTCAGAGAGTGGATCTGGACAGAGGTGAGAAGGACTGTTACTGGTACTGATGATTTACTGAAGTATTTACATAGATTCACACGGCGGCCATTTTCCTCTGAGGTCAGGGCGTCGACGTCATATAAACAGGAAATCTGTCAAATTATTATTATTTCACTGCTTTCTGATTTATCAGCAACTGAAAAGATTCTGGACAGTTAGTCTGGACGGGCTTTGGGCCAAATTTCAACTTGGAAACAACGCGTTTGATAATCGAATAACTTACATTAGACGACTGTTAACGTTAGCGTTCAGCCACTTCCTCGCTAACGTGACAGTGTGATGGTGTCACATGATGCAGACGGAAACGTCTGAATGAATTCTTCCACATGGACGCATCTCTGACAGCACAGCACGGTGTATCAGAGTCATGACAGCCAGGAAGTGGCTGAATGCTAACGTCTGTCAGACTTTACTGCTTTCACTCAAGTGTAGTTTGTGGTATTTTTTAAGATGAATGCTTTTACTAGAGAGCTGATGTTACAGAGAGAGGTGACAGGAAACGAGTGTTGGGTGATGACACCTCGACCACCAGGACGCCCGGCGCTGTCGTCCGTGTCCAGTGTTTTCTTCTGACAGAGTCAGTTTCAGTTGTTCCCAGAAAAGCTCTCGGTGATAATATTCGCTGTATCTTTGTCTCCTATGGATGATGTCATCACCCGCATCCTCCTCCTCTGATGTCAGATAATAAACCTCAGAGGATCAGAGTCCATCATACAGCAGCACATAATGTTGTCATAGAGACGAGATGCACGTGCAGCATTGTTTCTCTCCTTAAATGTTCCAGTTTTAATTGGCTTCAATGGAGGTGAATGAAAGGTTGAATACATCTGCGAGCGAAGGAGGAGAAGTCTGACGCAGTGAGACATGTGAAGGAGAAACACTGAGCAGTGATCACAGCCAGGTTTATAAATGTGATGTTATTATAAGACACAGATGAACCAGCACAACAGTTTCTGCAGGTCGCCTGGTAAAGTTGATACGAGTCCGTCTCAGTCGGTCGAAGTTTGCACGTAAAGACCACGACAGGAAACACCTGTTGAAGTGTGATCACACCTTCAGTGTGACAGACCTCTGCTCCCCCACATGCTGCTGTGGAGTAAATGTCAGCAGAGCGTCAGCAGATACAAAGACTGCGAGGATCACGCAGGTATAACATACAGACATAACATTCAAAGAAACATATAACATGATAACCGAACAATCATTTGAGTTATTTTTAAAGTAATAAAGGCAAAATGTCACTGTGTGCGTCTCAGATGACTTCTATGATTTCTTAACGAAATATTTTTGAGTTTTGGACTGTTGACAAAAACACACTGGACTGAAATGATGAACCTGCAACCGACCGACACCAAGAGGTGCCATTAGCATTAGCCGTTAGCGAACTGTAACATAACAACACCTGGGAGGAGCCATCGTGCTGTTAAAGTTCCCATGAAGTGAAAATCGATGTTGAGTGCTGCTTAGAAAATATCTGCTTTTTGATTTGAAGTCAAAAGAAGCTTGTGGACATTAAAACTGAAAGAGAGAAGTCAACTCCCAGAGTGCATTTCACCAACAGACAGCCAATCACAGAGCTTCATATTAACACTGAAGATAAAACTGTTGCTGCAGCTTCACCTCCTGTCTGAGCTGCTGAGGCTCATGGGTATTGTAGTATTTAGAGAAATGATTCAAACATCTGTATGATGATGACATTATTCACATTAAAGAGAAAACGTGAAATATGAACAGACTGAGGACAGACTTATACAGGGCTGCACCTGAACATTGTTTTTTTTATCAATTATTTTTTTGGATTAATCTATTATCTTTTATTACTCGATTAATATAACAATGAATTTACCTAAAATAACATTTTAAACATTTCATTTATATTTCAATATTTTATTCAATCATCAAATATGACAAAGTCACTGCAGGACATTATTCTCCAACATCATTACAGTCCAGTCTGTGTAGTCCTGATATATATCATGTTTGAGTGGGGACAAAAAGTAACTAGTAGTAATAGTAACTAGTAACCAGTATGTTTAACCTACTGTGGCAGAGCCGTGACCGGAGATCATAAGCAGAGCAGAACGGGTCAGTATCAGGACGTGTTATTTATCATGGATAAATACTACAGAGGGAACACAACATCTTTCTCTGTGCAGCGTTAACTTTCACTTTCACTTGGGTTCAGTTTAAAACACAGTACTGATGCTCATCCTGGTTGTTTACTGATGTTTTTAATCCGTCATGAGGACAAACAGTCACTAGCAGGTCCAGCATGCTAGTAGCAGAACAACATAGCAGCTTCACCTTTTGGTAAACTGATCAGCAGGGGGGTTCCCAACACATCACACACAAGGACCATGGAGCGACACTCCCACACCACCGGACCAACCAATGTGAATCCAGCCGCCCGGGATGCTTCTGCTTCAAGTGCTTGAGCATGACAGTAGTACAGTTTACCTCTGACGCGTTGACGCGCGTTACATAAATCGGTGTATTTACGTAATCGATTACGTCGACGCGTCACACCAGCCCTACTTTTATATTTTATTCTTTATGTTTTGGAGACTCATATCAGACAAAGTGTCCTCTAGAGTCTGTATTGTTATCTATAATGTCTGCATCATAACGTCTGACTCCTCTCTGTCTGTTTACTCCAAGTGTTGCCTCAGGACCAGGACCAGGACCAGGACCAGGACCAGGATCTGACTACTTCTGCAGCCAATCAGGAGGCGGCGGGGGAGTCAGGTGGCAGCGTCCCAGCGCTGGTAATCACTCAGGCAGAGGAGGTGAGTCCAGAGACAGAAAAGCCTGATGGGAAATAATATACACATCAGGCTCTCATCTATATTCATGTGCTTCAACTGCTCCAGTTTAACGCTGGCGGTGCCAAATGTCTCGTCTTCCTCAAACCCTTTGTTTCAGCACTCACAGGTAGAGCTTTCTTCTCCACATTTGCTGCCTTTGTTCTTTGTTTAAACGATGTCTCTGATCAAGTTCAAAGCGCCGCCGTCCTGACAGCGTCTCTTCATCAAGCTGCCTTTTTTCCTGTTTCTTCAAAACCAGTTCTCTTAGTTTCAGGGTTTGTGGCTCCATCGCTGTAATTATGCATTCAAGGCTCGTTTCCACACGTCACATCATGGAGACTCTGAATGTTTTCAATAATGTATTTGTTCATTGTGAACTATTTTAAATATTCGTATTTCCAGAACGTCGTGTTGAGTGATGAGATGAGAAATGATCTCAGCGGCTTTCATCACAAACGTCCTGCATTTTAATTCTTGACGGTTTCCTTCTTCTTTCTTTCACCGACACATTTTAATGACTTGACTGCATCGATGTTACTGCAACATGTAATAATAATAATAACTCTGGAGGTGTTATTGTTAGTCAATAAATCAATTATTGATCGTCAGAAGATGATGAGAGTCGCCTCCCTGCTGGTTCCAGTGCCTCAGACTGAATATTTGCTGCTTTCTCTGTTTTATATCACAATAATCTGGATGATGAGAAAATAATCAGCATTCAAGTCAGGACAACTTTATTTATACAGATCAGAATCACAAAATCACAATCTGCCTCACTGTACAGTGTGTGACACTGAGCAGATCGATTTATAATCCAAATAATAATTATCACAGCTCCACGTTTATCTGCAAACTTGAAGGAGTCGTCCACAGATATAGCATCACGCTGCACCTACATTACCCACAATGCAACTGAGGTTGTGGTCTGATGCTAGCAGCGGCTAATGTAGCAGTAGAGATGAGGAGTGAGCGATGCTGACTTTGCTTGTTTAAATAATGTTATTTAACTACCTGCATCATCCTGTTGATTATATTAATATCAGTTTAATATTAGTTCAGAGTGAATGTGCTGCGACACGTGTGGTAGATCTGAGTCAGGTCAGCATGTTCCACTGGAGGATGCTCTAGTCAGCAAAAACAACAGGAAGTTAAAGGATTATTATTATTATTATAATTATTATTATTAAAAGGAAATTATCCTCAGATCAGGTTGATCTCTGTGATCGCAGCAGACGAGCTGTATGGAGACATCTGATGTTTAAATCATCTCCAGCTGCTTCAGCTGTTCAGCAGAACGCTGCAACTCTGTTTTACTGTGAAGCTCCAGAAATGTTCTGTGGACTACGAGACTTCACCTGACTTTATATCATCAGGAGGAGATGATGACTGAGCCTGACTTTATATCATCAGGAGGAGATGATGGCTGAGCCTGACTTTATATCATCAGGAGGAGATGATGGCTGAGCCTGACTTTATATCATCAGGAGGAGATGATGGCTGAGCCTGACTTTATATCATCAGGAGGAGATGATGGCTGAGCCTGACTTTATATCATCAGGAGGAGATGATGACTGAGCCTGACTTTATATCATCAGGAGGAGATGATGGCTGAGCCTGACTTTATATCATCAGGAGGAGATGATGGCTGAGCCTGTTTATATGAACTGTTCCTTTAAAAGACAAAACAGGAAATGGGACACATGATAAAAAGGATCATCATGAGAGAATAAAAAGAGCACGAGGTGAAAGCGAAACATCTCAGTGTGTGAGGCCTGCGGTGAGAAGGAACTGCCTCTGAGGGGTTAAACATGTGAGAGCTCTGGTAGATCCCATTACCCGCCCTCCTGTGCACACGCTCACTGATCCGAACCGCCTCCAAATAAGTTTCCTCAGAACCTCTCCGGCACGCGGCAGAGGAGCACTTAAACCAAATTGACTTTACTGATGTGAATTATGAAGATACTGATATCATGCATAAAGTTATTTACCCCTCAGAAGAATTCAAATAAGTAATTCCCTCAGATGGTGATACGGGGGAACTAATATGAATGCAAATAGGATTAGACTCCTGCATTAGTGTCTGATAAACAATTTACAGGCCTGAGTGTTCACTGGGGGATACGCTCTCCTCTCCTCTCCTCTCCTCCTCTCCTCTCCTCTCCTCTCCTCTCCTCTCCTCCTCTCCTCTCCTCTCCTCTCCTCTCCTCTCCTCTCCTCTCCTCTCCTCTCCTCTCCTCTCCTCTCCTCGCCGCCGTCTCCTTGCCGTTCGCTGCATGGGAAATGGGGGGAGTGTAACCTTATCAGGGTTGACCCTCCATCTTCTGCTGCTGTTAGTCTGCACCAGGCTGCTGTTGGTCTGAACCAGGCTGCTGTTGTAGCGTCACATCAGAAAATCATTAGAGAGGTCAACACACCCTTTCATACTGTTGTGGTACGTTCAATCTGTCCTGCAGGGGAGGTTCTGATGAGGAGGACGGGCTCTGAAATAGAAATCTGAGACATTCAGTCTGATGATCCTGAATGAAGCCGTCACTCAGAGATGTTATGTTTGATTTAAACGTTCAGTTACTACAGACGGACGGTGACTACAGACGGACGGTTACTACAGACGGACGGTGACTACAGGCGGACGGTTACTACAGACGGACCGGTCCTTCTGAAGGACGGTTACTACAGAAGGACGGTTACTACAGAAGGACGGTTACTACAGAAGGACCGGTCCTTCTGAAGGACGGTTACTACAGAAGGACGGTTACTACAGAAGGACGGTTACTACAGAAGGACCGGTCCTTCTGAAGGACGGTTACTACAGAAGGACGGTTACTACAGAAGGACGGTTACTACAGAAGGACGGTTACTGCAGAAGGACGGTTACTACAGACGGACGGTTACTACAGAAGGACGGTTACTACAGAAGGACGGTTACTGCAGAAGGACGGTTACTGCAGAAGGACGGTTACTGCAGACGGTCCGCTACTACAGACGGACGGTTACTACAGGCGGACCGGTCCTACTGACGGGCTGTTACTACAGACGGACGGTTACTACAGAAGGACGGTTACTACAGGCGGACCATTACTACAGACGGGCCGTGTGAGTGTGGAGAAGTTTTGAAGGCAGAAACAGAACCAATAATGTTTGGTGAAGAATAAATGTGGAGGTGATGAGCCAGTTTTGGAAACATTTAGTTTGAAGACATAAACAAGACATTTTATGTTGTAAAACTAGCATGCTATCATAGTTAGTTAGTTAGCCAGCTGAGTATGCTGTCAAACGTTTGACTTCATGTATAAATGGAGCTTTATTACATTCATAAAGGTCGTCTGATTTGTTAACGCTAACCTGAAGTCTGTTCTTCAATCAGCCGTTACACAAGTAAAATCTTGTTGGTGACTCGTATTATAACTGACTTATTGTTTGCGTCCTGCTTCAAGCCTTCTGTTAAACATGACACCGTTCACACCTCACTGCCAGAGCGTCCTTCAGTGTGCTTTAATGCGTGTGCTGTATACTGCGTAGAGGTGGCGGGGCACTGTGATGATGCTCGAGCTGACAGTCAGCAGCACCAATTAAAACTCGCTCCACGTCACGTTACGCTGAGGTCTTCTCCCGTTCTGATGACAGTCAGACCCCCGAACACACCTCACACATCATCTCCCTGCACGTGTCCTCGCTGTACGTACAGCGGAGAACCTGCTCATTAAACAGCGTACATCAAACACGTGTGCTTTAAAGTGATCCTTATTACTTCACTGTTCATTCAAAGCACTGATGTGATTGTTAATTGAAACCCGAACACAGCGGGCCAGACAGCTCGTAGTTATGTTCCTGTGCAGCGTCAGTTCTTCTCTGGCACGAACATATATATATGTATATATATATATATATATATATATATATATATATATATATATATATATCTATATATATATATACGTGTTGAAGAAAAAAACATAATTCTTATTAATCCCAACATGAAGACAACTTAGACAAACATATACAAGCGTGCAACTTCTAAGCTAACCTTCAGTAGCACACAATAAAAAACAACCAGGTACAAAACTCCACAACATCACGTCTCCTCCTACAACAGTTATTTATACCAATTAAATGTCAAATATTTCAGCTCGTTAATGTCATTAACTTTACAGGCTCTGTAGAAACATGTCTCAGCTCTGTTACACTCACATTTAAAATGAAATTCACTGCTTGATTCAGGACAAATAAAATGAAATAATAAAAACTGTGAATAGTATTTTATTTGACACTATGTCATCAGGTTCACGTACTGTAGTGAACCTGAGCAAACTGTCTGCAGAGGAAGAACATGACATCTGGGTGAAAGCTCAGAAAACAAGCTCGGGATCGGACGTTAAGATTTTATTTTTTTGTCAGACTTGTTTCCGAGGTTAAGAATGAACTTTGACTCAATATATAAAGTGAACATTTGACTGAGTTAATGGCTTTTATTAGTGTTAATGTTGGACTTTATTCAGAGGTATCGGCCATCTTTGCCACCATGTTGCTACTTTGTTGCATTTGCTGATGAGGTTTTGGGCGTTCAGAGAGTTGTGTGTCTCTATGCTAATGTCAGCTGTAATAGCATGTTTGATTAACTAGCTTACCAAGCGTTCCTTCTGAAGCCAACATGTCACCAGTATATGAGTCACACATCAGTCATATTATCACTTACTGGTAATTAAAAATATACAGAATATATATTGTTGACTAGCTTGTGAGTTTTTAGAGGACGTGTTTTTCTCCTGTGACGATGCTAACTGCTAAATGTTTGTGTTAAGCTAACGTTGAGTTAAACATGACCTGGAACAAAACTCTCCTCTTCCTGTGAAATGTATTTTTTGGGCCTCTTTGTCCAAATGTTCTTCTTGTAAGTCTGTTTTTTCTGAACTTATATTCCTTCACACACTTTGTTCACCAGTTTCACGCTGTAGGCTGAAGCCTCGCACTGAAATGAAGGAGAACATGTTTAATTTCCCGACTCTGTCTGTTTGTGAGCTGTAAACCCGTCTGACACCACTGAAACACACAACCTGCCGCTCGTCACCGCTGAACAAGTGAAGCGGTGTAAACCTCCATGTGATGATTACATCTGAATTAAAAGCCGAGCAGGAACCTTTTTTGAAATGCAAAGTAGTGTCATTATTATTTACAGTAGAAGTGATGAAGCACTTGAAATAATTAGCTGAAATCAAAATGATAGCTGTGACGTGTGTGTGTGTGGTGTGTATAAGTGTGTATGTGCGTGTGCCTCTCTGTAGATCTGCAGATGTGTGTGTGTGTGTGTGTGTGTGTGTGTGTACAGTAGTGACTGGAGAGGTAATTAGCTCTCCTGGGACTTCAGTCCTAAACAGTTAAAGGACAATGGGCTCTGTGAGATGTTAAACTGCTGCTGCTGATGTCTGTCGCCAGCCGCGGCCTAATTGTAGTCAACAGGCTCCAGCAGCCGACTCGTTCTGTTCGACGCGTAAGAAGATGAACGGCGCTTTCAGGGAGGCAGACGGACATTTTGTTGAGTTGTAAACACTCTCTCATATGCTAATCATGCGGCACCTGGGCGCTGTCTGAGGGACACGAGTGAAGATTGGAAGTGATGTGTGTTGTTTGTGTTGTGTGAGTTCACAGTGAGGAGGTGTGTGTTGTTTGTGTTGTGTGAGTTCACAGTGAGGAGGTGTGTGTTGTTTGTGTTGTGTGAGTTCACAGTGAGGAGGTGTGTGTTGTTTGTGTTGTGTGAGTTCACAGTGAGGAGGTGTGTGTTGTTTGTGTTGTGTGAGTTCACAGTGAGGAGGTGTGTGTTGTTTGTGTTGGGATGGTTCCTGAGGTGTCACACAGTCGTAGACGTACAGCAGGTAGAAAGGTTTGTTCGTGTTCACATCAGCTTCTCGTCACAGTGACAGTGATGACGGTGAGATCAGGAAACTCGTCAGGATCATCACAAAGTGTTATATTATATATATATATTAAATATATATTAAATATATATTAAATATATATTTAATATATATTAAATGTATATTTAATATATATTAAATGTATATTAAATATATATTACATATATATTATATATATTAAATGTATATTAGATATTATACTGGATGAATTAAAACAGAAACTAGATCACGTGAATGTCACTAAAATGTTGTTGCCTTCATCCTGAAGATCTGCACAGAAATGAATAAAAACTGACTGAATGTGAAAACATTCCACAGAACTCGATGTCAGCAGGTTTGTTTCAGCTGGTGTCCGTCAGAATGTCTCACAGCGTCCAACACGTCCAACACGTCCAACACGTCTGACAAACACAACGACTAACTCAACAACCCATCAGGATCAACATCTGTCTGGAGACCGTCCAGCAGCTTAACTAAAAATAGTTTTAATTCTATGATTTATCAAACCAGGTGGATCAGAACCTGACCAGGTGACATAAAGAATAAATATAATAAGTATACAGATCTGGTTCTGTAGGTCCTGTGGAGGCATCAGTGTTAAACTGAGACTGTTTCAGAACCAGTTTAAACTCTTTGTGTTACATTTAAATATCAGTTATTTAACCTCATCTTACAAACACAGACCCAGTCTGATGGTTCTGTGTGTTTCAGTTCCAGTCTCTGGGACCGGCCTCAGCTGCCCCACTGGGACCAGCAGTGACTCCAGTGGACCAGCAAAGACCTGCAGACCTGGTGATCCCTGTGAGCCCCACTGAGCCCAGTGTGAGCTCCAGCAGTGACGGAGGAGACATGACCTGCTCGGACCTCCTGTCTCTGAGGAGCGACTCCTTGTCTCTGGCCAGCGAGACGACCATCTCCAGGACGGTGAGTCCCAGACCATCAGCCTTTCTTCTTCCTGTCCAGACGTGGTGCTGCAGGTCCAGACGTGGTGCTGCAGGTCCAGACGTGGTGCTGCAGGTCCAGACGTGGTGCTGCAGGTCCAGACGTGGTGCTGCAGGTCCAGACGTGGTGCTGCAGGTCCAGACTTCTGGGCTGAACTCGATGGATGTCATTGTTATGAGTGAGTTAGTTTGTAGACAAACAGCTGTTACACAGAGCCTGAATACACAGAGCCTGAATATACTGAGCCTGAATATACTGAGTCTGAATATACTGAGCCTGATTATAGTGAGCCTGAATATACTGAGCCTGAATACACAGAGCCTGAATATACTGAGCCTGAATATACTGAGTCTGAATATACTGAGCCTGATTATAGTGAGCCTGAATATACTGAGCCTGAATATACTGAGTCTGAATATACTGAGCCTGAATATACTGAGCCTGAATATACTGAGTCTGATTATAGTGAGCCTGAATATAGTGAGCCTGAATATACTGAGCCTGATTATAGTGAGCCTGAATATACTGAGTCTGAATATACTGAGCCTGAATATACTGAGTCTGAATATACTGAGCCTGAATATACTGAGCCTGAATATACTGAGCCTGATTATAGTGAGCCTGAATATAGTGAGCCTGAATATACTGAGTCTGAATATACTGAGCCTGAATATACTGAGCCTGAATATACTGAGCCTGATTATAGTGAGCCTGAATATAGTGAGCCTGAATATACTGAGCCTGATTATAGTGAGCCTGAATATAGTGAGCCTGAATATACTGAGCCTGAATATACTGAGCCTGAATATACTGAGCCTGATTATAGTGAGCCTGAATATAGTGAGCCTGAATATACTGAGCCTGATTATAGTGAGCCTGAATATACTGAGCCTGATTATAGTGAGCCTGAATATACTGAGCCTGAATATACTAAGCCTGAATATACTGAGCCTGAATATACTGAGCCTGATTATAGTGAGCCTGAATATACTGAGCCTGATTATAGTGAGCCTGAATATACTGAGCCTGAATATACTGAGCCTGAATATACTGAGCCTGAATATACTGAGCCTGATTATAGTGAGCCTGAATATAGTGAGCCTGAATATACTGAGCCTGATTATAGTGAGCCTGAATATACTGAGCCTGAATATACTGAGCCTGATTATAGTGAGTCTGAATATACTGAGCCTGAATATACTGAGCCTGAATATACTGAGCCTGATTATAGTGAGCCTGAATATACTGAGCCTGAATATACTGAGCCTGATTATAGTGAGCCTGATTATAGTGAGCCTGAATATACTGAGCCTGATTATAGTGAGCCTGAATATACTGAGCCTGAATATACTGAGCCTGAATATACTGAGCCTGAATATACTGAGCCTGATTATAGTGAGCCTGAATATACTGAGCCTGAATATACTGAGCCTGAATATACTGAGCCTGAATGGTTTTGATCATTTCCAGCCTGTGGTGGTTTGTTGTAACGTTTCCCGCCTGGTGTTTCTGTTCCTCAGTAAAGTGTTGGTGTCACCTGTCCATCCAGCCCTCTGCTCACCTGTGTGACTCAATCTCAGGTGTGAAAAAGCTTTAAACCACATTTGAGACCGTGTCAAGATTCAGTGAAGCTCTCTGAAAAAGAGATAAGAAAGAAATCAAAACATGGACCTCCATCTTGTCAAGCTGAACCTCGTGAACCGAACGACAGCGATACTCCCCTCTTAACAAAACACTCATGTTCGTCTGCAGAGCGATCCAGTTTCATCATCAGCCTCTCTTCATGGACGGGTCAGCGGGGGGAATACGGAGCCCGACGAACGAGCGCCGAGGCTGCGGCGTAATCATAATTCCCTTGACCTCCGCTGACCCCCGCGAGGCTCTGACAACGAGGGCCACGCCGCTGAACAGGCGGCTTCTTTCAAACCGCCGCTCGCTACAAAATGGCTTTTTCATTTCTCAAACAATCACACGGCCGCGCTGTGAATGAGAGGGCAGATTACAGGAGTCAGAGCTCCGAGCTGAGACGAGAGCTTTCTCTCCAGAAACAGACGATCGGGACAAAGTCGTTATCTGTCTCATTAATCTGCTCCGACTCGAACACTCGTCTCAATTCATCCAGCAGCTCAACATGATTGTTGGAAAATCTCAATTAATATGTTAATGTGTCATTACTTACATCAACAGACGAGCAAACCTCGTCTGAGCGCTTTGTTCTGTCTGTCCGGTGCTGTCCGGTGCTGTCCGGTCCAACTTTATTTGTACACGCAAAAACTTCAAGTAATTGAATTACATTTACATTATATTACATTTACATTATATTACATTTACATTTAGGACATTCAGCAGACGCTTTTGTCCAAAGCGACTTACAATAAGTACATTTATCACAAGAAAGAAACAACATCTCACCGTCGATGAAGTCAGAATGAAACAAATAGAAACAGTTTTCAAGTAGCTGCTATTTATTTAATTACATCACACACATTCTAATTCTGTCACATTAAATAACCAGACGTGTGATTTATGACAGAAGTTAAACTGCATCACTTTTATATTTACTTGAACAATAAACTCATCAGGTTTATGTAAAATATACATTAATTTAATTTATTACATAATTTATTCACATCGACTCAACATGACAGAAAAACTTTTGTTAAATGTGAATTTATGGAATAGAATTAGAATAAAATACAACAAACAATATTTAAACTTCTGGCTCTGATTCAGTTTTCTCTCCTTTATATATTATATATTAATATAATAATAAAGTCTCTGTCTTATACAAATTATTAGTTTGAGCTGATGAGACAGTGAATACAGTAAAAATCACACGAGAAATAATGAAGAAGACGTAATAACACGTCATTAAACAGCAGACTGAAGAGACGATGTGATTATTAATTAATATTAATGAATTTGTTTTGTACAGTTTAATTAACACATTTTAGAGCAGCTTCACTGTGAAGATGAAGTCAAAGAAAACTGAAACGTCTCGGCTGAAGATTTAAAGAAGATAAAGTTAAATGAAGTCGAGGGAGCGTCTGTAGTCATCAGCTGTTTTAGTTTCCTGATCACTGTGATTATAACCAGAGACGATGTCACAGGAGGAGACGGTGGTTGGATGACACATATCCCGCCCAATACCTTCTATCTTTGATGGTGGTATGAACACCTGCTCACACACTGCTCCGCCCACACTCACACACTGCTCCGCCCACACTCACGCTCTGCTCCGCCCACACTCACGCTCTGCTCCGCCCACACTCACACACTGCTCCGCCCACACTCACGCTCTGCTCCGCCCACACTCACACACTGCTCCGCCCACACTCACGCTCTGCTCCGCCCACACTCACACACTGCTCCACCCACACTCACACACTGCTCCGCCCACACTCACACACTGCTCCACCCACACTCACACACTGCTCCGCCCACACTCACGCTCTGCCCCGCCCACACTCACACTCTGCCCCGCCCACACTCACACACTGCTCCACCCACACTCACGCTCTGCTCCGCCCACACTCACACTCACGCTCTGCTCCGCCCACACTCACGCTCTGCTCCGCCCACACTCACACTCACGCTCTGCTCCGCCCACACTCACGCGCTGCTCCACCCACACTCACGCTCTGCTCCGCCCACGCACTGCTCCACCCACACTCACACACTGCTCTGCCCACACTCATGCTCTGCTCCGCCCACACTCACGCGCTGCTCCGCCCACACTCACGCACTGCTCCGCCCACACTCACACACTGCTCCGCCCACACTCACACACTGCTCCGCCCACACTCACACGCTGCTCCGCCCACACTCACGCACTGCTCCACCCACACTCACACACTGCTCCGCCCACACTCATGCTCTGCTCCGCCCACACACTGCTCCGCCCACACTCACGCTCTGCTCCGCCCACACTCACACTCACGCTCTGCTCCGCCCACACTCACGCGCTGCTCCACCCACACTCACGCTCCGCCCACACTCACGCGCTGCTCCACCCACACTCACGCTCCGCCCACACTCACGCGCTGCTCCACCCACACTCACGCTCCGCCCACACTCACACTCACGCGCTGCTCCACCCACACTCACGCTCCGCCCACACTCACACTCACGCTCTGCTCCGCCCACACTCACGCGCTGCTCCGCCCACACTCACGCTCTGCTCCGCCCACACTCACACACTGCTCCACCCACACTCACGCTCTGCTCCGCCCACACTCACGTGCTGCTCCTCCACCTGTTACTTGAATCAGATCGATAAGATGCAGCTTAGCAGGTTTGATTATTGTTGCTATGACAACACATCCATCATAATTTTAAAGCAGATTTAAGGAACAAAAGATCCAGACTGCTGTCACATCGTCAAAGTTATTATCTGCATAACGTATAAAGAATGAGGTCCACACACACACACACGCACACACACACACACACCTGGATGTAACAGGTAGCATTGAGTGTGTGTTAATGAGATCCGTTTCTCACCATAATAAATAGGAGCGAGCTCTGTGGAGGGATTAAGCAGCGAGTCGTCCTCCTCAGTAATGAAGCTCAGTGCTGCGTCAGTGAAGCAGACTTCATCAGAGTCGTTAAGACGCTTCTCTCCGTCTCACCGGACGCTTTAGGAACATTTAATTTACAGACAGACGCGCTGAGTCGTGGCTGCAGCGCTGCGTTTGATTTGAGAAGAGTAATTAAAGGGGAGTCCTCCCTCGTGGGCTCTGCCTCACTCTAATACATCATTCTGCTCCAGCTGTTTTCTGTGTAAACGACTCAGCTGATACGTCACATGACAGGAAGTTCATTTTATTCAGCATTATTAGAGAGAAAGTTACATTCCTATATGACTTTATGATCGTGGACGTCGAATCTTCTTCCATCTCTGTAAAGAAGATTTAATAGTTGTATTGTTTAGTGTTCAGCTGTATGATCACATCAGCCTGTTTAAGTCCCGCCTTCTGTTTAAGTCCCGCCTCCTGTTTAAGGCAATTTATACATGATCCGATTGGTTTGACTGGCTGTCAATCATCATATCAGTAGTCCTGGTCTTTATGAACATTTATTGATCAGTTACGATGCTTTAGTGAACTGATCACATTCTGCCCGCCCTCGAGCCTACAACAGCCAATGAGTGATGGTGTATACATGTGACCCACTCTCTCTTCTTCCTCCACCCTCCTGAGCCAATCACACGCCAGACTCTGGATGATTGATGCATCATGCAGCCAATGAGATTTCAGATCCAGTAATATATAGTTTATTTCAGTTTTTAAAGCCCTAAACTCTGTGTTTTGCTCTTTGAATGGCCTGTTGTCCCACCTCAGGCCTTGTTTTGACTCTTTTATCTGCACAAAGTTAGTGTCAATAAGGAAATAAAGAACTATAATCAGTTTAATGCTCTCAGGCATTTTAAAATCATAAAATGGCTCTTTTTCTTTTTTGCCATGCGGCTGAATGTTTCCTCAGAAAAACATGTTCAGTGTTTATTTTCAGTGATATTGTTTTCTTATATGAACTTGGACCATGTCTGACTTTACGATGTGGACACATTGTGTTTTCACAAAGGTCATCTGCGGGCTGATTTTTACATTAAAATGTAGGTGAGAAAAACCAATAAATAATTCAATGTGTTCAAACTCTTCTAGATTAATGCCAGAAACGTACAGAGCTTCTTGGGACGTTACATTTCTTATGAAGCAGCTTGTTTAGCGCTATTTACAGCATAGCTACGTGTTTAAACAGGCAGCAGGGACCTGTCGTGGATATTAGTTTGCAGTAGCCAATAGCATGGACTATACGTTAAGCCCCACCCCCTAACCACTCACGGGCAGCCGAGTCACCGACGCCGACGGTCAGCTGAGGCCAGTTTTATGACAAGGAATTCAGCAGACGTGTTTTTTCTTGCCAGGTTTGGCTCCTGACACCCGGGCCTGACAGAGCAAATAGGACTGAGCTAACTAGCTAACAGCAGTTAGCAGTTACTTTAGCAACGAAGCTAGTGGTACGTTCATCAGGAAACTATAAATCACCTTAGTGCTGTAAATGTCCTCCATCGTTCTCAGAGGCTGCGTCCGGCTCTGGTCAGGAGGAGGTTACTGGAGGCTGCAGGTCAGCAGCAGTTAGTGGTTACTATAGCAACAAGTAAAGCTATCCGTCAAGGGCAGCTGGAGGGAGCAGAGGGAAAACTAGAAAATATTGTCTCCAGAAAACATGATCCAGTTTCATCCAGATCATTGAATGAAGTGATGAAGTTGTGTCTCTGTGTGTGTTCAGGTCATAAGTTGAGTTTCTGTACGATAATCAACACAATGCTGCGACTTTCTACACAGACATGGCAGCATCATAAAGTGTTTATTGGAAGCTAAATTAGTAAACAAGTGATCAGCGTTTTGTATCGTTGTCCAGGAAATAACAGACTCTGAGATACTGTTAGGACAGCTGTCGGGACTGATCCTGATTAAAGCTGAGACGTCTGATAAACACACAACGATTTTAACTCCATGAAGGCTTCAAGTAAATGTTAGCTGTTTGTCATCACGTCTGTCTTCACTGCTGCTCCACCTCCAGCTGTAGTTCACACATGGTGGCTCTCTGCTGGATCTCTTTCACCCACATGTCTGCACACTTCACTTCTACAGTGTGCAAGTTTAGAGGTATTGCTGGAATATGAACTCTGAACAGGAACAACGAGCCTCCCCCTCCTCACCTGTCACCCAGTTAACACCAGTCACCACAGCACTTCCTCTAGAGTCAGACCGAACAGACACACACCGTCAGAACCAGACGGCAGAGGAAGGAGGTCCATCAGAACGGCGCTCCTCATCGTCTTCAGCTGCGTCTGATCAGCTGATTGTCGTCTGTGAACAGGAAGTAACAAAGCAGCTGCAGCAGATGTTCTTCATACTGAAGTTATCAACGGTTTCTCTTTTTTAATATTCAAACCAACTTGAGATTCATCTGAAACTGTCAAAATAAAAAATGAATACATAAATAATTGTCTCAGAAAAATAAATATGCCATTAAATGCACCAAAATGTATTTTAAAAAGTATTGGCATGAATTAATGAATCAAAAGTGACATAAGTTGATATTTTAGTTTTAATTTGTTTCTGTTTATTTACTTCATCACAGGGCTTGAGGACCTCCGACACGGTGCCGGAAGTTTTTTTACCAATGGTACTCAAGGTAACCAAGGAGTTCTAGCCAATCAGAGGCAGAGTAGGGCGGGCCTTAAGTTTTCAGGCACCTCGGACAACGTTAGCGAGCGGTGAGGAGCTGGTTTACCGTATACTGCTAGCATGGATGCCAGGTATATTAAACCAGGCGAAGAAACCTCGAGATGGGAAGCGGGAGTGAAAAATAAGTGGCGCTGGGGTCGGATAGAGGATACCATGCTCCAGAAAACTAGTGTATGGCAGCAGCGGGAAAAAAGTATTAGCTCGTCATGCTTCAGACCCGGGTCACATAGCGTCACATAGCGTCCGTGCGTGCTCTCTCCCACACATCGACCTTACCGGGAGCGACGGCTACAGGTACCACAGCTACATCTATGACCGACCGTGTGTGTGAACAGAAAATTCATATGACTGCGTTTATAGCTGAGCGCGATCTCTCGTTCACAATGGCCCGGCCACTCGTGGAGCTGTGCAAGAAGTTAGCGGAAGACAAAAATGCGTTGGCTTAATGATCTGTTTCCTGTTTCCTGTTTGGGAAATATCAGATTTCTATCTCAGAAACAGAATTTTTGACAGCATTTTGAATTTTGATCTCAAAATGTTGAACTATCCCTTTAACAATTGGAGTCAATGCAAGAATGTTAGTTTTTCAGTTATGGAGCAAATCATTGTTAAAAATGCTGCAAATCAACTACAATGTTATAGTAACTGATGATCAAATTTTCATTTTTTTGGTGAACTGCTCATATTTCATTATTAAAAACCTTGAAATTGTCATTCCAACTTCTTGATGTGATACGTGATTGATACTCTCAAAGTCACCAGATTCATTCATTTAGATTGCAAATGTTCAAAATGTTCTTCCCCCGGACCCACCTAGTGGATCTGGGGTCTGTTCTGAGACTCGTCCTCCTCTAACTGATCCACAGAACAGATCTGAGGTCGGTTCTGAGACTCGTCCTCCTCTAACTGATCCACAGAACAGATCTGAGGTCTGTCTGTCTGTCAGTCTGACCTGCTGCAGTTTCTCCTCTTCATTCCTACAGTTGAAGCTTTTATCTCATCAGATCTGGACGTCTGTTCGTCTCTCCTCTTAGTTTAATCTTCTTTCTGTCTCATCATTCTGTTAATAACTGATCAGAACGACACTGTGACACAGATCACATGATTCAGAGTCTTCGCAGGCTGCTGATGAAACAAACCACAGAATATTTAGTGAAATGATTTTTATTTCTTTATTAACAACAATAACAACAACTGAAGACGTCGTGCGAGCTCCGACAGACGACTGTAAAAGGTTAATTCACCAAAATGAAAATGTCCTCCGGCAGAGTTCGTGTCGTTCACTGTCTTCTCTCTTCTCCTCTTTAATGTCCGACCGGCCTGTAAATCACCTCCACCTCTCTGAACAGACTCGGCCCGGTTTCACCGACCGCCAGTTTGACGGAGCGGCTTGTAAACGCCACCAATTAGGGCGTCAGTTGGCAGACAAAGGGCCTCTGCTTAATGCTGATGAGAGGTGGGAGGCTTCCCTCCCCCTTCCCTCCCCTCCTCCCCCTCCTCCCCCTCTGTAGCTGTCAGAGCGTCTCTGGGGGAGGAGGGGGAGGAGGGGGAGGAGGGGGAGTGTTCTGACAGGATGAATAGATGGAGCGAAGTGGCTGGGAGAGGCTTTTGTTCTGCTAACGGACGGACACTTTGTTCGGGGAGTTTGGGGGAGAGACAGGAGCCCATTCATGTCTCCTCCACACAGAACCGGTCCATTTTATTATCTTGTTGCCTTCGAGCAGAGCCGGAGCTGTGACGGGCTTCAGGACAGAGAGGAGGGGAGACGTCCACACTGGACCACATGAGGACCTGTTTTCAAACCTGCGCTGCTGAATCAGGACCGGACCGTTTGAGGAAGTCATCTCAGACAAACTGTTGGACCTCGATGTGAGCTGAAGCTGCTGCGGCCAGCCACACTTTGCATGTTTGGAAATAAACAGTCGCATCCAGCGCAGCAGAGTAGGCTGCTTTCTTCATATTTACACTGATGGGAGCTTCTTCACCTCCACCTCAGACTCATCTGACCAATGAGAGGACAGAACACATCACCTGGTCTTTAACGAGGCATTTTGATTTGTTTAGGAAACAAACAACAATCTGCAGTTTGAAATGTTTCACCAGGTGAAGTTCTGTCAGACGTCTGCAGTGAAACAACATGAAGCAGCCGGTCACATCTTCAGACCTGTGAACACTGAACAGACATCATGAACAGAATGAAGGCCCGGCCCGGCCCGGCCCGGCTCCTAACAGCACTGTGTATCTCAGAGGTGACAGTCTGACAGCCTGTAGCTTCAGCTGGAGATGTAAAAGCAGCCAGACACAGACAGACACTCCCACACATACAGACACTCCCACACAGACAGACACAGGCAGACACTCCCACACAGACAGACACTCCCACACATACATACACTCCCACACAGACAGACACAGGCAGACACTCCCACACATACAGACAGACACTCCCACACATACAGACACTCTCACACAGGCAGACACTCCCACACATACATACACTCCCACACAGACAGACACTCCCACACCGACAGACACTCCCACACAGACAGACAGAGACAGACACTCCCACACATACAGACAGACACTCCCACACATACAGACACTCTCACACAGGCAGACACTCCCACACAGACAGACAGTCCCACACAGACAGACAGTCCCACACAGACAGACACTCCCACACAGACAGACACAGACAGACACTCCCACACATACAGACAGACACTCCCACACATACAGACACTCTCACACAGGCAGACACTCCCACACAGACAGACACTCCCACACAGACAGACACTCCCACACAGACAGACACTCCCACACAGACAGACAGAGACAGACACTCCCACACATACAGACAGACACTCCCACACATACAGACACTCTCACACAGGCAGACAGTCCCACACAGACAGACAGTCCCACACAGACAGACACTCCCACACAGACAGACACTCCCACACAGACAGACACAGGCAGACACTCCCACACATACAGACAGACACTCCCACACATACAGACACTCTCACACATGCAGACACTCCCACACAGACAGACACTCCCACACAGACAGACACAGACAGACACAGACAGACACTCCCACACAGACAGACACTCCCACACAGACAGGCACTCCCACACAGACAGACACAGACAGACACTCCCACACAGACAGACACAGACAGACACTCCCACACAGACAGACACTCCCACACCGCTGCACAACCCTGCAGCTCAGAGGTCAGAGGTCAACCTCAGTGACTCTCCTCCGTCAGTGCAGCAGCAGGAGTCGTCGGGGGATTGAGGCCAGATGTAAAGTTCGTCTGTGGCCGTCAGATGTTCAGATTACTGCACTTAAGTTTCTCCTGTTGAGAGAAGTCAGATAAAAAGCGATCAGAGAACCGAGGAGGGCTTCAAACGAAGAAGCAGTGAGACAATGACTCAAAAAGGAAACATGAAACGGATTTATTCATGTATCTGGTGCAGAGAATGAAAGAATAAATCAGATAATCGAACGGTGCTCATTAACAAGTTGAGAGAGGAGCTCTCCAATCTGCCAGCCTGACAACAGACGGTAAATAAAGATGTCGGTTGGAGAGATGAAAGCAGCTCGTCCTCTCTGAACTCTGTTTTAGAGCCTTTGAGAGTCGTTCAGTCTTTTTAGGGATTGAATGGATCCGTTAGATTTGATCCTTTAACGCTCCTTCAGGGAGCTTCACTCTCAGTCTGCACACATCTTATATAACGACTCGCTCTGCAAACAATTACACAACAGTCCCAAACATAATTAATAATGCATGTCTCCAGTGTGCATGATGATCAATGTACACAGAGGAAACATTTATTACAGCTGGTCTCCTGATGGTTTTATTAAACAGTGAAGAACAGATGGTTGTTAAGGTCAGTGTGAGAAAACACAACAGAGAATCTGACAGTAGAGTCGAGATTATACTTCAAGGAAAAGGCTGTAATTATTTGAGTAGAGTAGTTTTAATATATCAAGGAACAAATACAATATTTAATAAAGGTTGTAATTATTTGACAATGAAAGTATGAATATTTCCAGAGAGAAAATAATAATTCAAGAACAAAGTTCTGATCGATCAAAGTTGTCCAGAAGAAAAACTTTTTCTGTTTTTCTCTTAATTATTAAAATTAAACTTTATTCTTGCCTTTATCATATTTATTGTACTTAAAGGGTAACTCCGTCAATTTTCCTCATTAAAGTGTGTTTACAGGTGTTGGGGAGACTAATGTGTATGTGAAAATAAGCTAGATGTCACTCAGTGGCTCAGTTGCATTGTGGGCAATGTAGGCAACAGGTTTTGAGAAACAAATAACACTGTTGGACTCATTATGGACAGTTTAAGAAGAGATTATATCAGCTTCTTATTCCACATATTCTTCCTGCTTTTCAAAACCTGGTGCCTACATTACCCACAATGCAACTGAGCCACTGAGCGACATCACTGGAGCCACAAAAAGTTTTGTACAACCTTTTTCAAGACCTGTAAACACCCTTTAATGTGTGAAGTGGTGGAGTTACCCTTTAAGTACAGCAGATATGATAAATCTGAAGAGAACAACATCGAGCTTTTCCTCCTGAAGCAGACGACTTTGACATGTGGATGATTTAACGTAACAAAACCACAACACACAGAAATATGAAGCTCTGAGCAGGAGACCTGTTGATATGTGTGGAATAAATCATGATCGTTCCTGACTGGATCCATATGATTTGTGTTGACATGGAGAAACATTTTAAAGAAATAAAATTGTACTTAGGAGTGTTTTTATTTGCAAATGCAGACTGAACACGTGCACAGATTATTGGCTCATTGTTGCAGAGAAGCAGCGTTAAATAAAAGATAAATAAAAGTATTTAAAAACTGTCGGGTTGTTAAAAGATCAAATAATCAAATCTAAAAGTAATTATATATATCAGAGACATGTGGTGGAGGAAAGAGCACAAGAAGTCTCCTTCACATGACGTGGAGCACAAATATAAAGTAGCATAAAGGGAAATACGCAAGTACATGTACCTCAAATTGTACTTGAGTACATGTACTTAGTTTCTTTCCTTCCATGTTTAATAACCCAGAGTGATACTTCAGTGTCCTTCACACCGGCTGGTCTGAGAAGGTGAACAGGGTCCAACTGTCTCCATAAACATCCAGATAGTTACTGATGACGACACAGTTATTTATATTAAATCTGTCAGAATGAATCCAACGTTCTCTCCACTGATCTGAAAGAAGACGTGATGGAAGTGAAATCTAGAAACTGTCATGAAAACATGTTTTCAGCTGTTGTGAGTCCACTTCAGTCGTGTTGTGTTGTTGTTGTGTTGCAGAGTGAAGATGACGACAGCAGGAGTGTCGCTGCTTCTTCTGTCATGGTGAGTTCATGAGGACAAAGACGAACTGGAGACCAGGTGTCCAGAGGATCAGGTCCCATTCACACAGAAACTGGAGACTGTCGGCGTCAGACCTGTTCTCACTGACAGGAAGTAGCGTGGTTGGTTCAGGTGCGGGGGGCGGGGCAGCTGGCGGGGACGGACGTCTGTAATGATGTCTGTCTGTCGGCGTCACCATATCAACAGCTCATCGAACGGAGCGTTCTGATCTGCGATTCTCAGTAGTTTTTCTCCACCAACACTTCAGAGACGTCATAGCTAGCTTAGCGTTAGCCTGAAGCTAGGTCAGCATTAGCCTGCAGCTAGCTTAGCGTTAGCCTGAAGCCAGTTCAACATTAGCCTGCAGCTGTGTGATGAAGACGATCAGCTGACTGGTACCAGAGGAAACTCTGACAGCGTCGGACATGTTGATTTATTTTTTTCGTCAGAGATCCTTTATTGATTTGTTTGTGAAGAGGGTTCACCCTGGACAGATTAGAGGAACGAAGATCTGTTCATCTTTACTGACCCACATTGACAGTCTGACATCGGTAGAGCTGTTGTCATACAGGAGTACAGAGCCGCTACATGCTCGCTCGCTCGCTCGCTCACTCATTGTGGAGACCCTGACCTGTTCTGTTCACACCTGGACTCAGTCACACATCACACACACTTTATATGCTGGAGCTGCCGGGTAAAGTCCGGTTCACACACACAGCTCTGGAAAAGTTCAGGGGAGCTGTGTGTGTGTGTGTGTGTGTGTGTGTGTGTGTGTGTGTTTGCTGAACAGTCGGCCATCATCGAGCCGTCAGTATCCACACAAGCTGGGTTGAAACCGATCCTCTCCCCCTGACGCCGTTCCCGTGGCGATATCCCATAATCACGGCCATCCTGACAGGGCGCAGCGCCGGCTGTTCATTGGCTGTGACGGCCTCCCACTACTGTCTGTGACTAGAACCAGCAGGAGGTCCGGGTGGAGCTGAGCTCAAATACAAAAGTTTGTTTTTACAGAGAAACTCATGATTATTTCCAGTTGAATCGTCTGTGCAGTAAACTGAACTCAGCCTTCACGTCTCGTTTTGTCTCAAACAGGTTCAGTTGACTGTAGACAATATAAACAGATTTTACAGAACATACTCTGAATGTAAATGCTCTGAGCTCTGAGACGTTCTGATGAAACGTGATTAGAGATTTAAATCTTTTGTTTTTGGAGATATGAATCTAAAAGGCTGTTCAGTGGTCTCAGCTGTGTGAAGCTCCGGCGCTCTGTGAGCCTTCAGCCGAGTGTTTCCTGCCTCTGGGCTCGGTGTGTGTTGTCAGGCTGAAGGACAGCCTCCCTCTGTGACTGCTCCACACTGTGTAATTAACATGGAGCTATCAGGTAAACAGTGAGGACGGCCCGGCAGGCCTCTGATTAAAGGCCTGGGTGGTGCTTCACAGCACCCTGCTGGCCAATAAACACCACTAATGGCATCAGGACCCCCGCCCTGCTGCACGGCGGCCCCCGCCACGGCTAGAGGACAACGAGGACGCCGCTTTATGTCGGAAAATACCAAAACACGAGTGAGAATATTAAAGGAATAGTCCACTGCAAATCAGTTTGAGTCTGAGAAGTTAAAGTTTCCTCTTGTCAGTGGACGGAAGCTGAAGACGGATTCATACTCGACCTCTCTGCTGTTGGATGTTTGACATATTTAGTGATTTGTTGTTTGGACTGAATGAAGCAGTGACCACAGCTCCCCGTCCTCCCAGTCTCTGTTCCACAGGGTGCAGCTGGATCCTCTGGAGAAGGACTGGTTGAGGAGCTCTGCTCTGGGCAACATGGCGGCTCAGCGTCAGCTGCTCTCTCAGGAGTCCGGCCTCGTGTTGAAGAAGGTAAAGTTACAGCTCGACATGATGTGACACAAGTTTAACACACGAGGTCCAGGATGTGACCCATATCTGTTAGTAGAGACATTCAGTCCCACGTCATCTTTTCTAGGTCATTTAATTACCTTATTATTAATTACCTGTCTAATATTGATATTATTGGACAACCTGTTCAAAAATCATGACAATTAATTTAATTTGTATCATAATTATTGATAATCAGTGAAATAAATGTAATCAAACAAAAAATAACTCAATACATTTCTTCTTCAATAAAAAAATTCTCTCCATCAGTTTCAAAGTGACAGACTGAAGAAGTTAGAATGAACAGCAGTCTCTGATAATTAGCTGATGTTAGCATGCTAACAAACTAAGCTGCTGGCGTTAGCATGTAGCTGAGTGCCGCAGACTGACTGCAGCTCGTTTGTCTCGTGCCCTCGTCAGGACTTCATCACTGTGAGTTCAACATCAGACTCGTTGGTTGGTTTGAATATTTGTGCTTGTAGATTTAATTTAGTTCTCCTTCTGCTTTCATCCTGTCTGTTGTTGTATTTCCTCTTTCATTGTTTTCTTCTGTTGTAATTTTTAATATCTGAATGTGATTTTGTGGCGTGGAGGAGAAACATGTACAGTCTAGTTTCTTATCTGAACCTTGAGCTTTAAAAAAACCCACAATCAAAAGTAATAAATCCACCTCAGAGAGTCTCGTTCACAGCTGATGTGGGTTTTTTGTTGAATATTACAGATATTTAGTTATTTCCTCATTTAATGGCTGCTGTTTGAACAGTCTGATTCCAGCAGTGGAGAAACAAGTCTGTTCTTCATCTCATCAGCCAACAGTTGCGTGTTAGTTGGTCCTCAGCGGTCCGTTGGCCGGCCGGCCGGTCGGTCGCTCAGCTCAGCGCTCTGTCAGAGAGCCGAGCGTCTGACGAAACAATTGGCTGAAAGAAACGAAACGTTCACAGAGCAGCGAACAGTTTGTAATCTGCTTACTGAGATGAATGAATGAGATGGAGGTGGGGGGGTAACGATCCTATTAGATTGGATAAGAAGCTGAGAGTCAGACAGCAGGTGAAGATGAGGAAGATGAGTCAGATAAACATTAAACCCATCAGGACGACAGGAAGATAAACGCTGGCCGGACCTCGCGGCACGGAGGAAGTAATCAGAGTACAATGAGGACGATTCAGTGAGAGTGTGGGCAGTAAGATGTCGTGAAGGAAACAGCAGGATGTTTCTGTATCAGACTGACACCATCGATTCCTTCATCATCATCTCCATGAGTTCTGGTGTGATGACGTTGTGCTGAAGTGAAACCTTCACGGTGTTGGTTCGGTCCAAACCCCGACACCATCACAGACACATTCAGATGATTCAGAGGAGAAAACATCTGTGAAGCTGCAACCAGACGATGATTTACAGCAAAAGTGTTGGTAGTTTCATCTCAAATAAACTCATCTAAACTCATAAAGTAGTGAGTAACTAAATCTGTCAGATTAATGTAGTGGAGTAAATGTACTTAGTTACATTTCACCACCTCTTTAAACCCTGTAAATGTGGATTCATCCACCGCTGAAAGTAGTCCCACAGTCTCCATGTCCTCCTGTCTGTCTGTCTGTCTGTCTGTCTGTCTGTCTGTTAGTTTGTCTGTCTGTCTGTTTGTTTGTTTGTTTGAGTAAATGATTGAACCTTTGTAAACATGAAACTATAGATTAGTGTTTGTCAGGATCCAGGAGGTCACAGGACTCATGAACATATACACACTGCAGGCTCAGTGTTTTGATGTTTAGTTAAAAGGTTTTGATGAAGGATTGATTTAAAGCTTCTTATTTATATATTTATATATTTATATATTTATACATGTAACAGCTGGACTCTGTGTCAGAGTGGTTCTACAGCAGATCATCACACTGTTTATATGTTAACGTGCTCTCTCAGCAGTGCAGCAGCCTGACAGGGACCTGTAGGACTGTGTTTAAAGTCACACTAATGTAAAGGCCGAACACATCCTGTCATCACCATGTCATCACCATGTCATCACCATGTCATCACCATGTCATCACCATGTCTCTGAACACACAGGCTGCTTCAGTACCAGCAGCACAAAGTGTCTAAACTCCTTCTGTGTCTCTGTTTGGACTCGTTCCTGTGACGACCTCGTGTGACGGGACGCTGCTCCACATGAAGGGAGTGAGTTACACCTGCACACCTGCACACCTGCACACCTGCACGCCTGCACACCTGAACACCTGCACACCTGAACACCTGCACACCTGCACGCCTGCACACCTGAACACCTGCACACCTGAACACCTGCACACCTGCACACCTGAACACCTGCACACCTGCACATCTGCACACCTGCACACCTGGAGGAGGAGGAGTTGTAGGAGGTGGGGGAGGAGGAGGAGGAGGAGGAGGAGGAGGAGGAGGAGGAGGAGTTGTAGGAGGTGGGGGAGGAGGAGGAGGAGGAGGAGGAGGAGGAGGAGGAGGAGGAGTTGTAGGAGGTGGGGGAGGAGGAGGAGGAGGAGGAGGAGGTGGACTCCGTCCTACATACACAAACCTCCTCTCTCACCACAGCTTGTTGTTATCATCCCTCTTGTTTCCTTCTGCAGGGTCAGCTGGCGGGTTAATATTAGCAGCATGGGCAGATTACTGCACGGTGTACCAGGCCCAGGGGCCCGGTGGGCAGAGGGGCCGCTGGGCCAGAACCTCTGCTTGAAGTGACTGTTATTATTCCTGTTGGAGACACAAGACAACCACGGAGTAGTATAATATATAATAATGAAAGACAGACGCAGAGAGCTGTAGTGGGGACGTGTTTCTGTAGCTAACTGAGGTTAGCTTCACTCTGGTTCCTCTCTGGTTCCTCTGTGTTTCTGATCCTTCCAGGTTCTGTTCATCAAGATAATCTTCACAGATGAGCTCCACTGTGTGATGTTTGTGTGTGGGACGTTTAATGATGGATTTTATGTTGTAGAATAAAACATGGGATATCTCCCGCCTGTGGTAACAACACACCTTATTTCACATTTAACTGAAAACAGACTCACTGACTTTGTGACAAGGGGAAGGAAGTGCTAACATGCTAACATGCTAACATATTTGTGGTTTCAGGACGACAGACTACAGCTCTGTATACGTCAGCCACACAGAGCTGCTGATGGGTACATGTGTTAAACCTGCAGACCCCAGTGCTTTGAGCCTTTAACTGCTGCAGACTGAGGTTGAACAAACAGCTCACGACGCCTCGCGTGACACATTTACACATTTGCGAACACGACGGACACTTGCTGCCTCGGCAGGAAGCTGCAGTCGAAGCCGCCGTCCTCTCAGAGCTGCGGGATCACCAACAGTGACCCGGCACAAACTGGATACTGCCGACCAACAGTCGGCCTCCGTGCCGGGCATCTGTTGGCCCTTTGGTGGCGGAGGAGTGACAGGCAGGAGGAGTTAGCGCCGCTCGTCTGAAGCAGCAGGGAAAGCACATCAAAAAGGCCTAAATTTCTCTCCTTCCGTTTTGATCAAGTGAAGCATGAAAAGGAGTGTAATACTCTCAAGTGGCGCGAGGGTTAGACCATTGATGTTGTTATTTCTGCATGGGGAGGTCCATGCAGCTAATGGGAGGAGGGGGAGGGGGTGGTGTACACAACACTGAGGCAGCGCATTAGGCGAGGCCATATGGACGGGCCTTTTGCAAAAGCTCTTGAATAGGAAGCTTAGAGTCCATAATGCCGTGTGAAATTCTACTTCTGGCAGCAGCGGGGAGTTTTCAAAGCCAGCCTGCAACAGTTCGACCATATGTGCTGGTGTAGCATCACTCTGACTTCACAATGAATCTGAAGAACATACGTTGGACTGGACGAGACGGATCTCACACATCCTGTCAGGAAATAAAGGAAATCAAAGATCGATTCAGGAGCGCCGGCTCAGATGTGTGAGCCTCCTGACGGGGCGGGCCGGCTGAATGAGGAGAGCTGGACTTCGGCTCCGTCGACTCGTTTCAGATCCTCACGACACAACTGTGAAATCAGGTCTTCAAGAAAGAGAAGCAGTGAGAGCGAACACGGAGGAGAGGAGGAGGCGAAGGAAAGATCTTCAGGCTGATTGTGTGACGATCAGTCCCTCCCATCTGCTGTGGAGCCGGGCAGCTTGGCTTCAGGCCCGCTGTTTGCTCAAATATTAATTACCATGTAATTACAATATCATTACACGTCCCCATTGTCTGGGCTGCTGGGCGGCTGCAATCACACCAGCTCCTAATGAGCATGAATTCTACATCCTGTCGCAGCGTCCGACCGCTTATCATGGACGGATCATAAGACAACAGGCCCGGGGCACGAGCACGTGACGGCGCTGTGCACGTGGAGAGCTCGTGTTGCTGCACTGAAGCGCGGTGACGTGACTTTGTTTTTAAAGAAACTTTCAGTAAAGCTTTCAAACAGCGTGGACACGTGTCACTGACAGCTCCTGATAGCAGCACTGTGTGTGTGTGTGTGTGTGTGTGTGTGTGTGTGTGTGTGTGTGTGTGTGCGTGTGTGTGTGTGTGTCAGACTCAGGTGGAGACACAAACAATCTCAGCGAGTGGCGGAAGAGGCCGGCGGGCGAGGCGGGGTTCAGTTAGCACCTTCTAATGAAAAGCGTGGCCTGCCCCCCCCACTGCATCAGCACGCCAACACTGACACACCGCCAAAATAAAGCTCCATTAAGCTTCCTGTTTGTCCCTCCCTCTCCCCGGCGACCGTGTCCCGCTCCATGTTCACGCTCTCGGTTGTTGGCTGAATGAGGAACATCGGTGCGGTGGCATTAAACGGGCGGGAAACAGCAGAGAACAACGGTCCATTTGTTTGCTCCAGTTCACAGCAGCACCAGGAGCGCTGAGCGACAGGAGGTCCAAACACACCTGACGGGCCGGACCAGGTGGAGCAGGAGAGAAGTCAGGGCTCATATTTAACAAAGAGGAGGAGATCAGACCTACAGACCAGCTCTTAATGTTTTCACTGACCGAGTCTGCTGATGTCATCACAGTGTGACAGAGTCAACGATCACACAGATCAATACATTTATCAATCTTCCACAGCTGACAGATGTTTATTAAAAGTGGTCAAAAATAAAGTTGTTGAAATGCAGCGAGGAGAAGTTGTTAGCTTGTAAAACTGAGATGTGCGTCGATGATATCACAGCTCCCTGCTGCGTCGCCTCCTCCACCGTTTACAGGAAACTCGTCTATATTTCAGTCTGTAGCGCAGCTGTCAGCGTACGAGGCTTCGTTCAGAACCGAGGTGTTCACGGTCAGGGAGGTCCTGATCTGACTGAAAGGCCTCAAAAGATACAACGACTGAGAAAACTGGACACACAGATTCAGGTTTCTATGGTTCCCAGCGTCCTGAAAGGAGGCGATGTTAATCCTAAAGAGGCAGATTACAGCCGGCTGATGTTTGCTCGTCTTAAATCCAGTTCAGATGTGGACAGAAGACGGTGGAAGGAGTGAAAGGATGAATGTGTGAGGAGACGCCGTCTGAGATCAGAGGACGAGTCAAGAAGACGTGACATCAGTTTAACTGCGACTCACGAGAGACGAGACTTGTCGACCTGCAGCCTCGATTCTGACGTCACGCTCATTATTATCAGGCTTTTATACGTCACATCGTCCAGCTGATGCTTCACTTCACAGCGTGCTGAAGCTGTTAGGAAGACGTTTATATTTCATATTAATGCTTCGTGTTGAGTTTTAATGTCTCTTTCTGCTCTGCTCCTCCTCCTCTGACCTCTCGGACACATGAAGTTTGTAAGTTTCACTCTGTTTGTAGATCAGAAATCATTTTGCTGTCCCTTGTGTTAGCACAGCCTGTTAGCATTAGCAGCTGTCTGCTTTAATAGAACCAGTCCCGTTAATAACGTGTGCTGACATCGACTGTTTCCATCAGCTGAAGTTAAACTCATGAAAAGTGTGAAAGTAACAAACATATTAGTAAGAATCTGAACAGATGAGACAAACTGAAGGATAGCAGCTTCCTGTGACGATGTTCTGCTGATGGTCGCAGATGATTGGTTCTGAATCAGCTCATAGAAAACATTTAATTCTGCTCTAACAATTCAAAAAGACCCGGACAGACTTTTATCAAAGTTTCAAATGAAGAGACAAAAGTTAGTAAAGTTCAAACTTCCCCTGTGTTTTGTTTGAACTTTGCGTTTGTGTCTCGTCACCAGGCTGCGCTGCGCTCTGGTTAGGTTCAGGCTGACAGAACGTCTTGGTTTGATTCATTGTTCAGCTCTGGAGGTCGCAGCTCAGCTCACACTCTGGATTTTAAACACTGATGACGAGCTGTCAGCGTTGAACTGTCCTGACTGCGAGTGTGATTGTCCCACGTTTCCTCCAGGACACCTGATCTTAGCTCTGACCTGAGCGTTTGTCTGTTCAGGTACGAGCAGGTTGTTACACCTGAGCGGACACCAGGAGATGTTTCCCGTGACCTGTGGAAACATCTCGGTGTGAACGAGCTCATCGTCCTCCACACTCACACTTATAACACAGACTGATTACAGCTCGTTAACCAGCCGCGTGCTTCAACTCCACACAGTGCAGATGGGCTGACTGTGCTGAATGCAGCTCTGCAGCAGAGAACTCACTCCCATCAGCTCCTGTTATTACAGAGAGTGTGTGAGTGTGTGTGTGTGTGAGTGTGTGTGAGTGTGTGTGAGTGTGTGTGAGTGTGTGTGTGTGTGTGTGTGAGTGTGTGTGTGTGTGTGAGTGAGTGTGTGAGTGTGTGAGTGTGTGTGAGTGTGTGAGTGTGTGTGAGTGTGTGAGTGAGTGTGTGTGTGAGTGAGTGTGAGTGTGACTGTGTGTGACTGTGTGTGACTGTGTGTGTGACTGTGTGTGACTGTGTGTGTGTGTGACTGTGTGTGACTGTGTTTGTGTGTCTGTGTGACTGTGTGTGTGTGACTGTGAGTGAGTGTGTGTGTGTGTGACTGTGTGTGACTGTGTTTGTGTGTCTGTGTGACTGTGTGTGTGTGACTGTGAGTGAGTGTGTGTGTGTGTGTGTGTGTGTGTGTGTGTGTCTGTGTGTCTGTGTGACTGTGTGTGTGTGACTGTGAGTGAGTGTGTGTGTGTGTGTGTGTCTGTGTGACTGTGTGTGTGTGACTGTGAGTGAGTGTGTGTGTGTGTGTGTGTGTGTGTGTGTCTGTGTGACTGTGTGTGTGTGACTGTGTGTGAGTGAGTGTGTCTGTGTGACTGTGTGTGTGTGTGTGTCTGTGTGACTGTGTGTGTGTGACTGTGTGTGAGTGAGTGTGTCTGTGTGACTGTGTGTGTGTGACTGTGTGTGTGTGTGTGTCTGTGTGACTGTGTGTGTGTGACTGTGTGTGAGTGAGTGTGTCTGTGTGACTGTGTGTGTGTGACTGTGTGTGTGTGACTGTGTGTGTGTGACTGTGTGTGAGTGAGTGTGTCTGTGTGACTGTGTGTGTGTGACTGTGTGTGTGTGACTGTGTGTGTGTGTGTGTGTCTGTGTGACTGTGTGTGTGTGACTGTGTGTGAGTGAGTGTGTGTCTGTGTGAATGATGTTTGAACATCTGGATCGTGGCCAGCAGCAGCTGAAGGTTTGGTTCTCCTGACAGACGTGTGATTGGAGCAGAGCTGAAAGGATTCGTGATCACATCGTTTGATTAGTGATCAGTTGTTTCAGTCATTTCTACAAATCTAAAAGAGGCGTGGAGCCCGAAGGTCTTGATGAAACGGGACAGTTACAGATGGCTCCGTGGTTTTCTGTGAGACTGGTCTCCAGTTTCTACAAGACAGTTTATCAACCGAAGGATTTATTGATTAACAGAGAGAATGATCAGCTGAGTCGCTGATAATAAGAATCAATCAAAAATCAAACTTCCAACCACAAAATGTCGGCTCAGTCTCAGAACAGAAGTCGTCCTGAAACAGAAATAAGTTTTCATCTTCAGACTGTCGGGTGGAACAAGTGTCTGTGTTCCCTGCAAGTCTGATTACATGTTCAGTGTAAAGTTACATTCGGATGAATTAACTGCTCTGGTGTGTGTGTGTGTGCGCGCGCGCGCGCGCGTGTGTGTGTGTGTGTGTGTGTGTGTGTGTGTGTGCGTGTGCGTGTGTGTGTGTGTGTTCAGACAGCTCTTCACTGGGCAGCTAAGCAGGGCTGTCAGGAGGCCGTGGACATGATGCTTCGCTCCGGAGCCGACGTCAACGTCAGATCGGTGAGCTCTGTGTGTGTGTGTGTGTGTGTGTGTGTGTGTGTGCGTGCGTGTGTGTGCGTGCGGCGTGCATGCGCGTGCGTGCGTGCGTGCGTGTGTGTGTGTTTGTGATCAGATTGTTGATAATGATATTGTATCAATATGTATAGAACAGTGGGAAACCAATGCTAACAGTCAGATCTATCTCTAACTTTGTTTGGTCTCTTTTTAAATAAGTAACTAAAGTAACTAACTTCTGAGCCAACATGTAGCTGGTGTGACTGTCGGGTCGGGTCACACAACACACACAACACACACAACACACACAACACACACACAACACACACAACATACACACAACACACACTCACACACACACACAGTGCAGTGGACTGACTGGACGGGGACAGTGTTGTGAGGACGGGACAGTGTTGACTGGACGGGGACAGTGTTGTGAGGACGGGACAGAGTTGACTGGACGGGGACAGTGTTGTGAGGACGGGACAGTGTTGACTGGACGGGGACAGTGTTGTGAGGACGGGACAGTGTTGTGAGGACTTAATGTCTCCAGACAGCGTGTTGGTGCTGAGGATTGGACGGGGACGTCCTCTGAGCTGGTCTCTGTCCCCGGCGGCGCTGAGGAGCTGGCAGGAGATGATGCTTCGGGCCGGCAGAGCAAAGCGGAGCAGACACGTCGCTTATTGGCTCCATAATCACATAATTAACTTCTTGTCTGTGGTCGTTAGGGAGGTAATGGCTCCGATAAGAAGACCCTCAGCTGCAGCAGCCAGCAAATCAAAAATCAATAATCCATAGAGCGGCGTTAAGAGGAGAGAAGCAGCTCAGGATTCAGGCAGCGCTTTGGGTCCGCTGGACGGGTTCAGTGCTTCTGTAATGGATTTTCCCCGAGTCGTGGGTTTCTCTGCGCCTCAGGTCTGCAGAGCTTTGAACACTCACCTGAACAGAAAACATTCAAAACGTTTCCAAGCTGTTTTACCTGCAGAGGTCTGTCCCAGCGACAGAAACATGAACCTGTTTCACTGCAGAACCCTCGACTGGACCAACAGGTGACTTCAGTCAGGACTCAGAAGGTTCTGACTGTTTTGACTTCAACATCCATCCCTGGTTCTGATGTTTGCAGACGATGCTTCCCTGAAACTGGACTCGAAACGTGAGGTGTTTTACAGTCTGAGGGAGTGAACTTTAGCTTCAGTCAGAGACGTCTCACTCTTCACGTCTTGTTAAATCAGATTTGCGTGACTTCGTGTGCGCAGCAGAGGTGACTTTGAGTCCACAAACGCTGGATCCTACATTTCCCATAATGCAGTTGTACCGTGCTGTAGTAAAGCCTCCCTGCCTGGTAAACAGAGCCCGTCCTCACCAGAAGAACGACCGTACATTTGGTCCGTGCGAGCAGCTTATTACGACCTGTACTGAGGTTTACTGTCAGGCGACGTAGTGTAAAGATGGACCGGTCCTCAAGGATCAGGTGGATGGATCAGAGTAACATCCTCATGAATAAACGACTTAACGGGTCGATGTCAGTGACTCCAGAACTGACCGTGGCAGCGATCCAGCGACACCTGACCTCCATCGTACAGTCACAGCCTGCTGAGCTTCAGGAAAACATCTTGATGGGTTAAAAACTGTTGTTAAATGTTTCTTCCCGTCCTCAGCACCGCTCGTTCCTGCGTCCACCACCTGACCACCTCCTTCATCAGCCACTAGAGGTCGCTGCCTCACAACACACATAAATATGTATAATAATAATAATAATAAGCTGCTTTTACGCTCAACCTGTATTGTGTTTTTTCTGATGAGGACGGGCCGGATCAATCGCTGGACCGTCACCTGGAGGCTGCTGATCGAGTCCAAAAGTCACTTACTGATTTCCATTTCTGTCATTTACACAACTAACGTCACAGTAAAGGAACTTTAGGTCCTGACATGCGTTCTTCAGCCTAAACTGAGACAGCAGCAGGACGACTCTCACAGTCACACGTTGTTTATATGATTATAACGTCAGGATTTTGTTGCACATTCAATTATTTATGATTTCTTCTCAGTAGATATAAAGAACCAGCTGATAGAGACACAGCATATAGATGCGACCCTGTTGTACTGAACCTTGTTTTATTGTTTCCAGATGTTGAACACTGAATATCTGTCCTGTCTTTTTCCTCCCTCTTCACCCTCCTCTCTGATCGTCCGCCTCCACAACAGCATGTAAGTGAGTTTCTGAACCTTTATAGCTCCACAAGCGTCCACAAAGACGAGCTGTCGTACCAAACTCCCTTTAGATGTCACGCTATTTAAGTAATAGAGCTCTGACAGATGTGTGCTGCAGTCAGATTTCCTCCGGCGCTGGTGTGAAATGAGTTTGCTGCTGTGTTTGATCTTCACTCTGTTTCTTTGACCTCTCTCATGCCGGCTGGCTCGCTCTCATCTCGTGTCTCTCTGAAGGGGGTAAGTCGTCTTTAATGCACCTCTAAAATGTTCACAACAGCTCGTCAGATACAAATGTGGTTAAACGGGAGTCGTCACACACCAGCCACGAGCTTCAGGAGGTTTTAGAGAGAATCAGAGGAAAACGTCTTCCAGCAAGAACACAAATCACATTTCTCACCCTGATGGAGGTCGATTCATTTCCACTTCACTTCAGCTGTGAATCCTCACTGCGGTGTGAAACATACAGCGGCTGCAGGCTTCGTCCTGATCCACATGAATAAATATTAGAGGATTCTTACAGATTCAGAAGTGACATGTTTGTTTTTTCTTCAAATCCTGATTCAATCCTTCATTTCCTGAATGAAGTTGTGTATCGGTGAAGCCTGACGCATTAAAGCTCATTCATTCAGGTCAGTTCACTTTGTTCTGATTAAATCTGACCATCATCTACGGAGGTGGAAGTAATGAAGTACAAATACTTAGTTACTGTCCTTCAGTCCATGTTTCAGGTATCTGTCCTGTACCTGAGTGTCTCTGAGACTTTCCCTCTCTACATCTGAACACAAACATCTGAACTTTCTCCTCCTCACAGCTTCAAACAGCCTCGTTACTTTAGTTTGATGCATCTGAGGTGAATTATGGATTATTGTTATTTGGCGTCATCGCACGCCGCCTTCCCAACATCACCAGACTGATGTCGACCTATCAGAGCACATCACGCACGGCAGACGCAGCGAGACGAGACAAAGACGTAAAAGACGTGAACAGACAGAGAGGGAGGCTGAATGGGGAGAAAAGGCGTGTTAGTGTCTCGTATCTGCAGAGAGTTTCTTGTTTTCTCTCTTTGTTGCTGCTCGGGACGCTTTACCAACCCAACATGTGGCTGTTTGACGTCCTGGGAATGAGACTCACTATCAACTATCTTTGTGGTGCGTTCAGGAACAGCTGGGACAAATCCTACTGACTCTACCTTTAACTTTAATAGTCTTTGAATTATATTAATATGACGTGAGCTTCAGTTAGCTTTGACCACAGATGTCCTTCAGAGGGAGACTTTTTACTCTGATACTCTGAGTACATGTCAGAGCCTGTACTCGATTACTTTTACTGGAGTAAAGAAGTTGAAAACACTGAACTGAACTGATCCTTTAGATCTTTGGTCCAGTCTGAAATGTGTCCTCAGCTGTTGGATTGTGCTGAAAGTTGATTGGTTCTGTTCTGATACTGAGCTCAGGATCATCTCTCAGCTCACGTGCACATAACGAGCTGTTTGCATATGAAGAAATGGTTCTGATTTCATCATAGTTCTGGATGATTTCTGTGCTCTGAGCTGACGGATCTGCTCTGAACACAGTAAGATGTCTCACCTTCATCTTCCCTCAGCGTCAGGACCTCCTGCTGAACTGGCCTTTCCCTCTGATATGAAGCTCAAAGTGCATCTGAACACATAAAAGCAGCTCAACCTTTCAGCAAAATGTCAGATACTGTTGACGGTCTTCATGTCACCTGCACAGGGAAGTCCTGCCACGTCTGACGCGTTCACAGACTCCAGAAGTCGTCATCATGAAGCGTGTGTGAGTGATTCATCAGCGTTTAGTCTCAGGAGTTTACCTGCGATTAGTCCAACAACATAAAGCCTCATTTACAGGAGAAAAGACAGGAAGAGTCCTCTGATCACATCCGTCTGTCATCCAGTCGTCTCCTATAGACAGACCTGTATGTCTCACAGAGACACAGAGCTGTGGTGTCTCAGTCTGATGACGCTGACAGGACGAGCTGCCTCTGTCTTTCTGTTGTGCACATCAAGCAGCCTCCAGGGCCCATTTAGAGCCAACACGGTGACGAGAGTGTAAAGTACAGAGCTGTTCTCTTAATCGACACCGACTTCAAACCCTCTGCTGTCTCTTCACTATCATCTCACTGTGGACTGACAGGCTGTGAGCGTTTGTTCGTCTCCCACACTGACAGCAGCTCAGGATGACGGGCGGCTGCTCCGCTGGGACTCGCCGGTGGGTTAATGTGTACAAACGACGGCCGCCGCAGATTCTCATCCAGCTTCACATCCAGCTTCACACGTCGACAGCAGAGAGGAGACGATGAGCTTCTGTCAGAGCGCTGAAATGAGAGCCGACAGGCTGACGGACACGGAGACGGATTCTTCCAGACAAACATGGAAACCAAAGACGCTAAAGCTCCTGTTATTGTGGCTGACAGCCTCCATCTTTAGAGCCTCAACACACCACACCACTAACCCCAATGTAATCGTGTTACTGTAATGTAATCGTGTTACTGTAATGTAATCGTGTTACTGTAATGTAATCATGTTACTGTAATGTAATCATGTCACTGTAATGTAATCATGTTACTGTAATGTAATCATGTTACTGTAATGTAATCATGTCACTGTAATGTAATCATGTCACTGTAATGTAATCGTGTCACTGTAATGTCATCATGTAATGAGATTACTGTAATGTTATAATAATAATGAATCTGAAATCTGCAAAGTAACTAGTAACTATAGTTATTAAATACGTTTCACTCTGAGATGTAGTGAGTAACTGTAGGAGTATAAAGTACCCGACAATGGAAACACTAAAGTACAAGTACCTCATCATTTTGTATAAGTGTACTTGTACATGTTGTTGTGTACTTGTACATGTTCTTTCCGCTGCTCTTTTATTTTTATCTTTCAGAACGTTAAAACATGAATTCATCAGATCAGCTTTAAATGTGTTTCTGTTTCAGTCTGTGAGCTGAGGTCAAAAATAAAGAGGCAGAAGATGGATCATTAATGTAAATCATAATCATCATACTGTGTGTGTGTGTGTGTGTGTGTGTGTCTGTGTGTTCACAGGGTTACACAGCGCTCCACCTCGCCTCCATTCACGGCCACCAGCCCGTCGTCCATGCCCTCATCAACACCTACAGTAAGTCAGTCCACCTTAAATCACGTTCTAACCAATCAGATTCACGAAGCGCTGACGACACATCACGTCACACACAGGTTACATCACCGGTACACAACTGCTGCACACACACAGAAAAACTACATATACAACATGTCCTGAGAATATTAAACTCATTAAATCATCAACATTTACAACATTTGAATGAAAATGTCACTGAATTAACACGACGCTGATTATAAATATGAACATTAATACAAACTGTTTCCGTACAGAGACTGAAAACAGCAATACACAAATTATTAGTTCAGTTTTTCTCACCTGTGACATCGTGGACCTGCCCTCTGATGATCGGCTGAAACACGCGACATGATGTGTCACACAGAATAAAAACAGCAGTTCTGGATTAAATCTTCAGATAAATATTGAATGTAAAATATATTTCAACATTTAAAAGACTTTTTTCAAAAATGATTATTTTTCCTCTAAATTTGCATGTGGGTCTAATTATCGTCTCATGAACTGAAGTGGGTCAGAACCACGTGTTTATGTCGTCGGCTCAGTTCTGTGAGGAGACTCAGTTCATATTTAAAATTGATATTCACACGTTCAGGATCGTTCTGCTCCAGAGACTCTGAGAGGAGAAGAGAGGAGCAGCGATGCAGATCACTTCTGCCAGACAATAGACCGGCCCGGACGCCAGGACTGACAAGTCCAAACACACACACACAGACACACACAGACACACACACACACACACACACACACACACACACACACACACACACACACACACACACACAGACACACACACACACACACCACCACCACACACAGACACACACACACACACACACACCACCACACACAGACACACACAGACACACATACACACCACCACACACACACACCACCACACACACACACACACACACACCACCACCACAGACACACACACACACACACCACCACCACCACAGACACACACACACACACAGACACACACAGACACACACAGGCACCACCACACACACACACACACAGACACACACACCACCACCACACACAGACACCACCACAGACACACACACACACACACACACACACACACCACCACACACACACACACACACACACACACACACCACCACCACCACAGACACACACACACACACACACACACACACACACACACACACACACCACCACCACCACAGACACACACACACACACACACACACACACACACACACACACACACACACACACACCACCACCACCACAGACACACACACACACACACACACACACACACACACACACACACACCACCACACACAGACACCACCACAGACACACACACACACACACACACACACACACACACACACCACCACACACACACACACACACACACACACACACACACACACACACACCACCACCCCCTCTCCTCCTCGCCTTCAGCCGTCGGGCCGCTCCATGATGGACTCCTGATGGTCCCTGCGGAGCTGCGGCGGCTCCCTGCACCTCAGTTTGATCGTCCTGTAACCACAGAGCGCCACACGCTGCGAGTCAGAGCACGCAGCTCACCGTCGACACGTACGGTCTGCAGGTCCACGACTCCAGACACAAAACATGTTTCCATGTTTCCATGTGGCCTCGAGGACGTGAATATCAGTTGGAGTGTTTCTGCACAATCACTGAGCTGATCTGAGCGGCCAATCAGAACACAGATACACTGTCCCATTGACTCTCCCCAGAGAGCTCAATACAACACCTGATGGAGGAAAATCAATAGAAGTGTTCATCTGTCAACTCAGAATATCTTTTCACCTGAATCCTGCAGCATCACATTAAACACACGTCGCCCCAGTACGTAGTCATAGCCCTGCTGTTCTTCAGGACCTCCTCCTCTTCCTCCTCCTCCTCTTCTGCCTCTCTCTTCCTCCTCCTCCTCTTCTGCCTCTCTCTTCCTCCTCCTCCTCTTCCTCCTCCTCCTCTTTCTCTTCCTCCTCTTCCTCCTCCTGTTATCTTAAATAATTACCCTCCTGGTCTCGTCTGGACTCTCGGGGCCTCTTGTTTGCAGAGGAGAGGGATGTAGACCGGTCCACCGGGCCTGAAGCCGGGAAGCCGTTTGCTAATTAACCACCTGGTACCTGTGAAGAGCCCGGGCGATGGATGAGGAACAGCTCTGCATGGTATCTGCTGCAGCCGTCAGTACGTGAGGATGTTGTTTTAATGACCCCACAGGTGAGGAGGAGCTGCTGCTCTTTGCATCAGGAAGTCCAGCACTCACCTGTGTGACATCATCACCACGCTGACAGCAGCTGATAGTTTGACCTCAGCTGATAGTTTGACCTCTGACCTCTGACAGTAAAGACAGACTGCAGGAGCTCATTGTGTGTCAGTGTAAAGAACACACCTGCTGAAGTTACCTGAGAGAAATACTGAAGGTGTCGTCGAACACTTCACGCAGCTTTGAGCTCCTGCAGGTAACAAATGACTCAGAGGCTCCGCGTGGACACGAGCAGCGCTGTGGAGCAGTGCCGTCATTACTCACTCCGGCCTACAGGTGGCGGACCACATTCTGTCAGCAGCGTGTACACACACCTGTCCTGAGACCGCCGACTCAACTGACGTCCTCTGTAGAGGAAGAACAACATCACCAGACTCCCTTAACAAATGTAGTGATTTTAAGAGTTGTTTCATGAGGAGGACCTAAACTGTGTGAAACTCTGTCTCTGACTGATTCTGACTTATTTGTTCCTTCTTGTGAATTCAGCAAATGTTCTACATGAACTTCTTTCTGTGTTTGAGTAGAAACATGGAGTCTGTTTGTCCCAGTGATGGACGGGGTTGTTTCATACAGAGCAGGAAGTGACATCACATCACAGGTGTCAGTCAGACGCACTGAACACTGTGATCAGATGTAAACAGTGAGAAGCACAAACACAACAGAAGCTTTGAGTCGTTTAATGACGTGATGAGTTTTACTTTAGTTCCTCACATGGTGTGTACCTGATTTAAATACGTATCATCATATCAACTAAAGGCCAGTAAAAAGTGTGATGATCGTCTTGTTCTTAAGCTTTTGGACCTCCGACCCCTGAAGTCTCTGTAACGTCCTCGTGTTTGTCTCTCGTCACCATCAGATGCTAAAACCAACATCAGAGATTATCACGGGAGGACGGCTGTTCACTACTGGAGCGGCTGCACCGACGTCTTCAACAAACCGGACTGTCAGTCAGGTGAGCAGCACGTTTCTAAATGTAGAGAATCTGATTTTAGGAGGAGCGTTGGTTGGTTGGTTGGTTGATTGATTGGTTGGTTGGTTGGTTGGTTGGTTGGTTGGTTGGTTGGTTGGTTGATTGGTTGGTTGATTGATTGATTGATTGCAGCGTCACATGACCCGTCAGTCAGGGCTGTTGATGTGTTTTCAGGTGGGAGGTGTTATCGAGGCCGACCGATGCAGCGTTACGCTCTTCCATCTTTACTGCTGACTCGTTCTCGCAGTCAGGGGCAGCTCAACCTGGAGTTTAAGACGGTGCCTCCGTCCTCCTCTCACGACGTGTTGGACCTCCACCTGTGACTCCTGCTGGACGAACCTGCACCAACACAGTCGTAGCTCGTGATTATCAAGTGGTTCTTTGGGCTCCAGCGACTCCAACGTCAGCACACAGAGCTGAGCTTCTGTTCACAGAGGAGCTCAATGATCCGGGAAATAGTTGATTAAACAACCAATCAGCTGCTGAGATCAGTGCAGCTGTTATAATTCACTTTTTCATTTCAATTACAGAGAATTCATATAAATCATCTGCAGAGAAACTGTTTTAGCTGGTTGTTTATTATAAAGCAGGTATTTAATGTCGACGTGTTCCTCATGTTGTGACTTGACACTGAGTTTTAATAAAAGCTGGTGAATGTTGGACTCAGTGAAAACGTTTCAGCGTCCCGCTCTTTCACACTCTCATAATGTCTTCATTAGCTTCCACTCCATTGGCTGGCTCAGAGCATAAAGCTCATTATCTGTCTTAATAAGGTACAGCAGCACCATTTGTGTAAATGATAAGCAGGAAATGAGCAGATTGGTTGGAGGACACATTCAACACTAATAACAAACGCTCACTCCAGTTAATGTGGAAATTAGCAGAGCAGCGCGGCTCTCAGAGGCTGAGCTGTCGTCCATGTGTGACTAAAGGCCATTGAGCCGACACGGCGCTGAACATACAGAACGCGCAGCACAGTGGAGGTCCAAACACATCATCTGTAGAAACAGAACATTTCAGTCAACACGCTAATGTGATTTGAGCTTCTGTCCACAGTGACCATGTGCATGAATGAACAGAGTCAGTGTCCACGAGTGTATGGACCCTGTGAGACTGTCTTCAGTCTGTCTGCAGCCAGACGTCCAGGCTGGGACCTGCCGTCTGTATGATCCAGTGAGCAGGGCGATAACATGTGCAGGACCTGAACACGACTCAGCATTAATAACATGTGCGGGACCTGAAACACGACTCAGCATTAATAACATGTGCAGGACCTGAAACACGACTCAGCATTAATCGTGTACGTTTCAGATGTTTTGATCAGCTGTTGAGCTCCAGCTTTAGACCTGAAATGATCTTCTACACATCTATGAGATTATTTACTGTTAATCTTCAGATGAAACTGAAAATGTGATTCTCCATCTTATCTAATCGTGAATGAGCAGCCGCTCAGGCTCAGGCTCAGGCTCAGGCTCAGTCCGTTTGTCTCGAGCCGGCGGGTCCAGAACAGACTGGAGTCCTGGTGTCGTGTATCGACTTCTTAATCTTTGTTTGTCCAAAAAGGTTTTTCACAGTTTCAAAAAGTCACCAATAAAAAAAGGAAATCATCTCCAGGAGTCCTCCAAAGCTGAGCGCAGTAATGTTTAGTTGTCGACGAATAAAGATGAGATCATACAGACAAAAGTTCATCCAATCCTCGACACTAAACATCTCCTTATAGTCACTAATTCGGGGGCTGGGCACCGTGGTTTGTCCAATCCTGGCTCGTTCTTTTGTTTATGTCCAAATTTTGCTGACTCGGGTATTTTCCTGCACAAGGCAAAAACACGTTCCCCCCCCCCCCCCCCCCCCCCCCTTTGTCTGCATTTGCCCGTCTTACAGCATTTCTCTGATCTTGCCTGCTCGACAAAACTCTGCACAGCGGTGCCACTTGATCTTCTCAGCTCGGCTATCGTCAGATCTCTGAGGCCGGGGAGACCCAGCTGATGTTCGGCCTCGGCTTCTCTGCACAGCGACTATGGGCACCATTACATGTTCTGCTGCTCTACTGACTGCAACAACTATAAAAGTGTGATATATTTAGTCACATAATTTCACTCTTTCACTTGTGGTTATATTTCACTCTGAGTTCACACAATTCAGTAGTTTAATCATCAGTTCAATCAACTAGTGCAGAGCAGCACGTTTTAATCATTCATTTATGATTCATTCACATTTTGATTAGATTCTTTAATATCTCAGTACTTGTTACCAGTTGTCATTAACCACTAACTACTTATTTATGGTTATATGGTGATATTACACCACACCGGCTTGGTCCCGGCCCTCCTGAAGAGATTCAGCAGCGGTCGCTTGGTGAAAAGCTGCAGCGGCATCAATCTGCATTTACGAGCCCATTCCCTAACAGGAAACACCGTTTTACAGCCGTCAGCGGACATTAATTTCACCGCTCAGATAATCAAAAGTTATTTAGCACAAAAACTGTCAAAATGGAGCCGAGTGGGCGCTGAGAGTCTTCATGATGTGGCTCAGAGAGGCTGGATGGAGGAGGGGGACACGTGAGTGATGCTGCAGACCCTCCAGTGTCCCTCCTCCTCGATGGGACGACAATGAGCTGACCTCTGAACTCTGCCCTCCATGTTTTCCCACAGCTGTCACCTCTCACAAAGGCCGTGAAGAGGCCGGTCGGCGAGGACGTGTCGCCGCTGCGTTCACTATCGGCCGTTTCAAGCCTGAGAATGAAAACAGAGCCGTTAACTCATTGTTAAAAGCTGTCACCATGACTCCAGTCAATGGGAAGTGGGCCTAACGAGCTGAGAGCCACATCAAAGGTCCTCACACAGAGGACGACCCAGCAGCTCTGTGATGTGTTACTGCAGGCAGCCGCACAACAGCGTCTCCATTGTTCACAGACAGTGTCGGTGGAGGGACTGTCTCTGTGAGGACGTGTCCACAGCTCAGTCCTTCCTGTGTGGACGTTTCCTTCCTCAGTGATCACTGATCGACTGTGTCTAATAATCTGATGGTGTTGAGTTTCTCCACCCTGCTGGAAACAGTCCCTCGGTGCGTGAGACCCTCTGCAGCTGCATCCACGAGCCGGAGATCCTTCACAGCAGAGCGTCACTGACTGACAGACGGGCTGTCAGTCAGTGACGCTGGCTGCTGCCATCATGGAGCGATGTGTTTTCTTGTGTAAAGGTGCCCAGCAGGCCTGCAGAGAGCCAGGAGTGAGGCTCTTAATGAGCTGCAGGCGGCGGCCTGACAGACAGCGCTGATTAAAGAGGACGATCGGGCCTGGACACCATTAGTGTTCTGAGGAAGTCAGAGAGCCAGGACGTGATCATCGACGGGAAAAAGCTTTATTTTGTAGCAGTGGAACAGAGTGACGGGAGGAGGAGGTTCTGCTGCGGACGTCTCTGCCGGACCCGACATGTTTACTGTGCTCAGGTTGAGTTAAACATTATTATTCAATGATGAGGAACAAAAAGCAGCAATCCAAAACCTCAACAATATGTCGTGTTCACAGAAATGACAAGAATTCAATAATCAAAACAAAATGATTGTATTCAATAAATAATGAATAATAAATAACAATAAATCAGAAGACCTGCTCTCTGTGAGTGTTCGCTGTAGCTAACTGTCCTGCTGGTTGTCCTCCTCACTACATTTTATGTACATATAACCTTCCCTGCTAATAATGTGGTCTCATGACATTTTTTTATTTTCAATAAATTCTGGTGGAAGCCTACGGACATTATTTAGCTGTGTCCAAATTCAGGGCTGCGTCCTTCGAAGGCCGCGTCCCCCGCTGTTAAATGGGACGGTCTCGCCTTCGGAGCATTTCCTGGTTGCGTCACCAGATGTTCCCGCCCCTTACCCTTACGTCACGATTTCTGCCGCCCAGGCCTGCGAAAGAGAGTCGACTGAATGGATTTTATGGTTTTCTGAACGTCTAACATGTTGAAAGTGAAGGCTTTTAAGGCTTTACTTCCAACGGCATAATGCTAATTTATGCCGTATGCTAATGCATTACCAGCGTCACGTGTTTTAACTGAAAGTTAAAATTTGGAGGTTTTAAGGTCCCCTGAAGTTTAACGTATCTGGCGTTGGATGTTCAAATGAGTAAAAACCGAGTATAAACCCAATACTCACATTTAAATGTCAAGTCTGCACCACTTGATGTCGCCATTTTTCTTTCTTTCCCTCTTCTTTTTCGGGACTGAGCAGCGGCGCGCAAAGGATCTTGGGATATGTGAGGCCGCGAAGGACAGTAGCGGTGCGTCCTCCAGAAAGAGGGAGAAGAAGGCCGCATTTGAAGGAGCCTTCGTATTGGGACGGCCTTCGCGCAGCGTTGTGACGTAATTGGCCTTCAAATGCGCCCTGCGAAGGACGCAGCCCCTGAGCTGGGACACCGCTTTTGATCCATGAGGGGAACCGGAAGGGGCGGGGCTTCAGCGCTCTGTGTGTGCATGCAGTACAGAGTTTTATTGCAGCTCAACTTGAACAACCCAACTTCAGTGAAACAGGAACATTTGAATTGTTTCATCACATTTACTCTTCATCAGTTGATTCAGATCCACACGTTCTGTTAGAGTGACTTTATAACTCCAAAACACACAAATCATTTTTGCACTTTAAATTATTGTTACTGTAAATAAAACTGCACCTTATGTTCCACTTACCTTTAACCCTCGACACCTCAGCATTTTATTCTATTGTATATAGTACTTTAGTGTTTCTATATTCACCCTTGTATTTTGATTGCTATGATAACCTAATTTCCTCTCGGGGATTAGTAAAGTTATCTGTCTGTCTGTCTGTCTGGCCTTTTTAAATGTATTTGGGGCTCAGATTTATTATATAAATAATAATTAAATATAAAGATTAGATCAAATGTGGGGTTAACCTAAGTATTAATTATGTCTAATTATTATTAATTGTCTTGATAAACCTTACAGTGACCAATAAACAAACAAATAAATAAATACAATGATAAATAAGGTCATTTTATACTGAATCAGAATCAGTCAAGTATTAAATGTGGTTTCAAACATTCGAAGCTATTTACAGACGAGAGGCCTGGTCCTCCTTTATAATAAATCATTAGTTAAGTCAAATGTAAATCTATTATAAACAGTATTTCTGCACAGTGGAATCACGTTTGTCAAAGTAAAATGTTTAATACTTCATCCAGTGAGATGACATCACAATCATAACAATGAAAAAAGTTTCTGTACTTTTTGATATTTTTAACTTGCTGCCAGAAAATGTGGAAACGTTTTGCTTCAACCGTCCGACTCAGTTCTTACCTGAACGTACAGAGAAGACTCCTTCAGTTCAACTGTAGCTTTCTCTCTTGTGACGTGATGTTTTCATCCTCTGGTCAGATGTTTCAGGACCAAAACATCAAGTTTGTGATAAAACTCCTGGTCGTGTTTCCACGAACACGGCTGGAAAATGTCCCGACATCTTGTTAAAAACATCCAGCGGTTTCACACTTACAGATGTAACTGTCTTCGGTCAGTGAGGTCATAAACCTGATATGACATGTTTAATAGAAATGTCAATATGATACGTAGCCTATGACTGAGACAAACATGAAGTTATCTGTGGTTTGCAGAAACATTAAGCTGACAACATTTGATGGTGGCGTCTGGGCCGGCCCAGCAGGTCGTCGTCTGTCTGCGGTTGCTGTTGTTTCAGGTTTGGAGTCGCTGCTTCTGAAGTCTGTATAACAAAGAGAAAGACAACAGGCGGCAGATTTACCGCCAACAGTTGGCCTCCATCACCGAGCCTCTAATGGTGACTTAACACAGCCGCAGTCCCGGACGCACACAGAAACCTCCAAAGTGCAGTAAACGTTTATGAGCGATGACAGGCGAAAATGAAAGCGCTTAAAGCCTCAATAGGAAAGCAATCAGCGCCGCATTATGCTCCGCTCGGCCGATCTGGATAATACTGACTGAGACGCCCGCTGATTTATTTCTCTGGATGCGGCTGTTTGCTCTGTTGTTGGAATGATTAATGCATAAAAGCTGCCGTCTGTCTGTAAATGTAGGCCGGCAGCTTTATTATGTAAGCAGAGTGAATGTGGCAGGTGAGCGTTCCCCTCACAGCCTTAATTGATGGTTGTAGGTGTCACGGCGAGGATCCGTCTCGTACAGGAAGCTGACAGGGACATCGAGTGTTCGCCGTCTTCACGAGGACTCAAACCTGCGTCTGGATGAATACATCAGAGCAGGTTCATCCAAACCTCAGGATGAGGATCTGATCTGAGGACAGTCTGAAGGGTTCAGTGCAGCGGGTCAGCACCACAGTGATCCTCAGACGCACTGAGGAGGCTCAGGGTGAGTTTGATCCCTCTTACCTGTGTCACATGACCTCTCACATGACCTGTCCAGGACCCGTCCGGGACCTCTGTGTCACTACCTGAGCCTCAGCAGCTGCCGGATCAGTACTGAGCATGTGCAGCTCTCAGCTCAGCTCTTGCTGATGAAAGATGAAAGATGTCTCCTCATCAACTTCTGTCATCGTCTCCAGAGAAGTCGACGCGTCTCATCCAGAATATTGTTGGTTCAGACTTTGTAAAAGAAGAATTCTGATGAAGTTTGTATCTGCTGCTGTCTCCTGTCACTGACAGAGGACTTAATCAGAATAATAATAATGAGAAGGGTCCATGAGGGGAACAGGAAGGGGCGGGGCTTCAGCTCTATCAACGCAGCGCTCCACAGGTAATGGGGGTGTTGTCTTGTTAAAAGCTGGTGTACAGGGTACTACCGGTGTTGTCACGAGCTCATTAGTATGTGGGGCTGTTTATTATTAACAGAAATAAAACTCATTTTAAGCCAAACTATGATGTTTTCCTGAACTTAACCAAACGGAGGGCTGGTTCGTCTGTCACAGTCGTGTGGTTTTGGGGGTCGTTGGTAATCGACCAGTTCACTCGTTCAGTTATGAAGATGTTTCAGATTTACTCTTTAACTTTAGTGAATAAAAGCATCAGTGTTATATGTTCATCAGTTATTGATAACGACTGTGGATGGAAGTGAAGCGTGATGTTTAAATCTCTCAGCAGCAGTTTATTCTCTGATGGATTTCACCTCCTCGCCTGCAGTCAGACCTCCACGTCGCTGCTAAACTGATGTCAAGAACTCGGTTAGTTCACAATCCCCCTCCGCCTCCCCCTCCGCCTCCGCCTCCGCCTCCCCCTCCGCCTCCCCCTCCCCCTCTGCCTCCCCCTCCCCCTCCGCCTCCCCCTCCCCCTCTGCCTCGCTGCAGCAGCCTGGCTGCAGCAGCCTGTCCAGAGTCTCGGCTCGACTGAAGTCTCATCCAAGGAGCTTACAAGTGTAATTAAATCATTAGATTGGTGTCTGCGCTCACAGAGCCGAGCCAAATTGACTTCCCACCAACCTCATTTTCTATTTGAACACCAAATAATGATTTTCTGCCAGTCTAATTACAAAGCTCAACATCTGATCGAGCCGGCATCCGGCGGGGGAATTATCCTATGTGGCCGGCATTAGACCTCATTACCAACCTGAGTGCAAAATTATTACAAGTTGTAATTGGATGATATTTATCAGCAGTGTTGGTCTGAGATCACAGACTGAAGAGCAGCCTGACTAAGTTTACTGAGACCAAGAGGACTCTTCTGTCTTTAACCCGTCTCACACTGATCACCTCTGTCCTCTGTCCTCTGTCCCCTGTCCCCTGTCCCCGTCCTCTGTCCCCTGTCCCCGTCCTCTGTCCTGCAGGAAGACGCAGCCGTCCGACCCGACCCTGTTCTGGATGAGAAGCTGAAACAGTCACAGAGAAAAGAGAAGAAACGGTATCACACCTTTATAATTAAAGTATTAACAGTGGCTGTGTCCCAGTTCAGGGGCTGCATCCTTCAAAGACGCATTTGAAGGCCAATTACGTCACAACGCCGCGCGAAGGCCGTCCCAATTCGAAGGCTCCTTCAAATGCGTCTTTCTTTTCCCTCTTTTTGGAGGACGCACCGCTGCTATCCTTCGCAGCCTCCCATCGCGCCGCTGCTCAGTCCTGAAAAAGAAGAAAGAAAGGATGCAGGACGCAGCCCCTGAATTGGGACACAGCTACTGTGTCGTATGTGCTCGCTATCAGAGGCTTCTGGGAAATGTAGTTGTTATGATAGGATTTAGGACTACATCCATCCAATAGTTATGATCAGCCTCACTAAGGGGATCAATACCAAACCTGATACTGATCCAAATAAAAAAAAACCTTTTGAGTTGATGTGAGCTGGACGTCTGAACACAGACGGGACGCATCTAATTCCTGGTGTCTTCATGTCCACTGAGTTGTTCTCAGTCAGGACAGAACTTGTTGAAGTGATTGATATTCAGATATTGATGGGTCACGGAGCTGATCAGAGTCCGTCTCATGTGGACTCAGTAGAGTCTCAGTCTCACTTCACTGCAACGTTAAAGGCAGTAAAGAAAAACTGTCAACGTCAATGTGTCTGAATGAAGAATTCACATGAAGAAGCAGGTTTCATGTGATTTCATGTGATTTCATGTGATTTCATGCACCATCCATGTTTCTTCATTTCTGACCTACATGTAAAAAAAGCCGAGCTCGTGTGAATGTGTTGTTTTCTCATCCTGTGCGTCTTTGATGAGTTTTGTACCGAGCCTCTCTTCTACAATGTAATGGATTACTGTCTGCAGAGAAATGTGTTACACTACTTTTAAGTTACTTTCAGGACGACTGGACGTTTATAAAATAAAGATCATAATATTGTTTGGCTACTGAACCCTCAGACCAACCTGGTCCTGTTTCTGTCATTCAGACGTGTTGATTATCATCGTCAGTCTTCTGCTCAGCGTTCAGCTGCGTCTGTCGGACCAACGCCGAACCTGGGAGCGCTCGCTGTCCTTCAGAGGCTGTCCAGGGGTGGAGACCAAACAGAAAAAGGTGGAGACACTTTCAGGTTGTAGGCAGCAACATACAGAAAACAAAGCTACCAACAAGAGACAGGATGAGTCCTGTCAGGAGGAGCAGCCGGCACAATGAGACTGCTCCTGTAAACTACAGACTGCTCCTTTAATCTACGGCCTGCTCCTTTAATCTACAGACTGCTCCTTTAAACTACAGACTGCTCCTTTAAACTACAGACTGCTCCTGTAAACTACAGACTGCTCCTTTAATCTACGGCCTGCTCCTTTAATCTACAGACTGCTCCTTTAAACTACAGACTGCTCCTTTAAACTACAGACTGCTCCTTTAATCTACAGACTGCTCCTTTAAACTACAGACTGCTCCTTTAAACTACAGCCTGCTCCTTTAATCTACAGCCTGCTCCTTTAATCTACGGCCTGCTCCTTTAATGGATATAATGTACGGTGTTGATTGCAGCTCCTCGAGGGTTCGGGAAGATAAAAACATGCTGTGAATTCTGAACTTTACAATAACCTGGAGTGATTCAATTAAAGTACATGTGAAATACACAGACGTAGTGATTAATCTGTCTGTGGAGGTGATTTTTCAGCAGAAATCTTAGTTAACAGTAAGGTAACAACAGTAACCACGGTAACAACAGTTGCAACGGTAACGACGGATACGACGGATACGACGGTAACGACAGTTACACAGTGACGACAGGTACGACAGTAACCATAGTAACAACGGTTACAACGGTAACAACGGTAACAGCGGATACGACGGATATGACGGATACGACGGTAACGACAGTTACACAGTGACGACAGTAACAACGGGCAGTTTAGAGTTTATATTTGTGGTATTTATTCAGTTCTTCAGTTCAGATCTTTGAAATCATGAACGTCAGTTCGGGGCGCCTCATCAGGGACCAGACTGTAGTCGGGTCTTCACGGAGCGTCGGCCTCCCTGCTGGAATAATAAACTAGGTTTCATTGTGTAGGAGTTACTGACATGACTGATGGAAACAGACATTTTAATCCTGAGAGCTGACAGCCTCCAGCATGAATATATGTTGATTCAGTCTTTTATTTTGTATAATAGTGATGTCACACTTTACCGTCATGACGTGTCAGTGTTGGAAATATTTAACATGTCTGACTTTACTAATACTTTGTTAATCCTGATTAATTACTGCTGGTAGACAGCAGGAGAGTGTTTGACTGACGAGGGTTTGACCTTGAAGGACGGGAGGTGATGGTGTTGATGGTAATTGGTATGAAATGTGATGAAGGTTTGTTTAAGAAAATATTACGTACAGTAAGAAAGATGTGCTGACAACATGAAGTTTAGAGGAACCTGAGAAAGTTTGTTTTTCTTTTAGTTGACTTGACTCCTGGGACCCAATCATCACTGAGCTCTGAAGATGTTTGAGTGCGTTTATTTTTAATAAAACGTGGATGGAGATCTGAACTCATCCGTCCACAGTGAGGACGGAGGTGATGTTTAATCATCCAGAGAAGATTCAGACATTAAGACTTCGATAAGATATTTTACAGATATCTACAGTGACAGCTGAGACTGGAGCAGATCCTGAGAAGTGAGCTTCAGGAAGGTAACTGTGGATTTATGAACATCGTGAACATGTCGTGACCTTTCGCCTCCTGGTTTAAAACAGTGAACCGCTCAGCTGGGATCCTCACACAACCTGTCCATCTGAACTTTTACCAGAAGCACTGAAGCCCGCGGCAGACTACGATATGGATCCACCTGCTGAGGAAAACATGCTTTCAGACAGCCGGCCTCTCCTGTTGTCTCTTCTCATTTATTCATGTGCTCTGTGAGCAGCAGCGTGAGACTGTGGTCCTGTGGATGAGAGGCCGGGGTCATGAAATATTCAGCCAGACAGTAAACACTCCCCGGACGGACCAGAGGAGGACGAGGAAAACACGGGGATGAAGAGAGACTGAAGGAAAATGGATCCTGTTTTTCCAGGAAGTATAAAAGAAAACCAAGTGAACAAATTCCCTTCACAATAAAACCTGCTTGTAAACAGAAGAAAACAGACTGAAGGAAGAGTCCAACAGAAAAACAGTCGCTGATAAAATGTTGTATGTTAGATTTACACCTGATGATCTCACCCAGAGCGACCGGCAGCAGGAGGATACAGCTGCTGTACAGATGCTTTGGCAGGACGTGATTAGAGTCGGACGTGTTTCAGTCCTTCAGGGACGCTGAGACCTTTGAGATTTGAACAGCAGCTTCTGAAAACAATCACATTCACAATCCACAGAAATCAGAAATCGACCCGAGAACACGAAACATGGACTTCTAGAAAACGACAGTTGGACTTTTGTTTTGTTTCACTGTTGTTGCCCTAAATCTGAACGACGGAGAGTCATTGAACGCATCAGAAGGAAATCTCTGTGTCTGGAGTTCATTTTCTACGCAACAACAATAAATGAACTGTTAGCTTGAAGTTAATGTCACCTCATGTAACTCGCAGGAGTTACTAAACATTAGCTCAGATAGCGAACAACGACTGACACAGAGGGTGTGTTTGAGTTCAGTTGTATCTCTGACTCAAGTCAGCACTCACCAGACTCAGTTTCTCTCTGTTGTCCTTCAGTGTCTTTTCTTTCCATCTCTTCTCTGTATCATCGTGCAGTAAAGTACATGTCTCCTCCAATCAGCCGTCATATAGAGAGTTACATCCCAATGGACCTCAGCTCCTCTGTGGGTCCTTCTGGCAGCGACAGTGAAGATAAATCCACTTTTTAAAGTTTAAACTCTCCTCATGTCTCCTCCTGTATGCATGTATATATATAGTTATACACATATATATTCAGTTCACACACAGAATCCTCCAAAAGGCTCCAACAGCACAAACATGATGAGCTGAAGATCAGTGATGAATTATCTGAGGTGAAGCAGCATGTATATACATGTATATATCTATAGATCTATAGATATATACATGTATATATCTATATATATACATGTATATATCTATAGATATATACATGTATATATATAGATATATACATGTATATAGATATATAGATATATATATATATATAAAGTTGTGATGAAGGGATCAGTTATCGACAGAAACCAGCTGTGAACATGTTGATTTCTGCTGGAAACACATTTTAACATGGACTCTTATGGGACTGACTCACTGGTGGAGCCTCTGGTGGCCGTTAGAGGAACTGCAGGTTTGTGCTTCAGTGTCGGCTTCAGTTTTCAGTCCTGGAGGTTTAAACTTAAGACCGCCGTTCACAGCACAGTGATAAATGCGTTTTCTAAATTAATCACACAAAGTCAACGTGTGTCATAATTTATATGGCAAAAAACAACATAAAAGATTTTCTTACTGAATTAATTATAAATGCTCTGAGACACGAAAGCATAAATACTCTATAATCATTTATTTTGACTACATTGGATACAGTGTCTGATATTTGTAAGAAACCTCTTCATGTTTCCCTCCAGCTGAACCTTTTATCATTTCATCAGAGGCACAGATTGATTTTATAGACTGATAATGAAGATAAAGGGAAACAATCGCTAAGAAGATTAGTGGAGCTGCGTCTGTGAGGACAGAAGTGATAAGATCCTGAAATATTCACATGAACACAGTTTATTAAAGGACTGTCAGTGAAGTGGCTGTGTTGGTCTGTGTTGGCCTGTGTCGGTCTGTGTTTGTCTGTGTCGGTCTGTGTTTGTCTGTGTTTGTCTGTGTCGGTCTGTGTTTGTCTGTGTCGGTCTGTGTTTGTCTGTGTTTGTCTGTGTTGGTCTGTGTTTGTCTGTGTCGGTCTGTGTTGGTCTGTGTCGGTCTGTGTCTGTCTGTGTCGGTCTGTGTCGGTCTGTGTTGGTCTGTGTCGGTCTGTGTCTGTCTGTGTCGGTCTGTGTCGGTCTGTGTCGGTTTGTGTTGGTCTGTGTTTGTCTGTGTCGGTCTGTGTTTGTCTGTGTTTGTCTGTGTTGGTCTGTGTTGGTCTGTGTCGGTCTGTGGCTTGTTGTTCCTTGTTTCTTTCTTGTCAGTTTTCATGGTTTATTCCGTGTTGACTCTGGTCATACATCTCTGTATGTCTGTATAAAGCAGCCTCAGTGGTGTAAATGATGCTGCTGTTGTTAATCCTGAGACAAACATCACCTGTGCTGAACAGCTCAGAGTCTCAGTAAAGATCAGTGTGTCTCTGTGTTTCAGTGTTGATTTGAACGCTGACCTCTCGGCTTCGTCGTCTGCTCTGGTGAAAACACGCCGGCCGACACGAGATGCAGAAACGGGCCAATTTCCTCCTGATCAATCGCAGCTCGGCGCTGCTCAGATTTCGCTGACAGACGAATCAAACAGCTGACTTACGTCCCGTCGTTCTGCTCTTTGAGGAGCTCGTCGGATGAATAATTGTGTTGAGAGACTAAACAAATGTTTACGGGCGTGTTCTGTAATTAAAGCACAGTTATTAAAACAGGAACTGCAGCGTCATTCACAAACTTCATTAGCTTCATGAATCGTACAAAACAAGAATGATGACGCTCAGTTCTGGGTTTAATGAAACATTAAAGGAGCAGTCTGTAAATTTAGAGAAGAAATATTAATGAGCAGAGAAAATAATCAAACGCTCTTTGTTTTCATGACTGAATAAACAAACTGATCTTAAAGGACAACACCATTTATACTGTTTTACTTTGTTTATATGTGGCGGACCCTGCCACCTCTCTATCTTCAAACAGAGTTCTGGGACCTTATTTTCCTGAAAACAGCTGGTTTATTCACCGATGGAGAAAAAGTTTGTATTATTACCTCATTAATATTGTAAAGATTAAAATTCAGAGTTTGAATTTCTTCTCTAAAACTACACACTGCTCCTTTAACGCCTCTAAAGAAAAACATGACAACCTTTTTAAAAAGATAAAAACATTTCTGTCACACTGGATACAAAACTCTCCTTTTCTTAACATTTGTTAGAATTTGTGTTTTGAAACATTGAACGCGTCGTCATACGAACGTTTCAGGGAGCCGGCAGGTGATTTCAAAGACGATGAGCTGATGGAAGGAAGGAGACGAGGAAACAGTCGCTGAGTGAAACACTTTGAGCTCTCAGAGAGTGAAGACAGAAAAAAGATTTCTGTGGTTTTGTGTAAAAATAAAACGTCTTTGTAGACGCAGCTCAGCAGCAAACGTCTGTACTGCTGCTGCTTCCTGTCAGGACAACGAGCCGAGAGTCACGTCCTCTGAACACACACACACACACACACACACACACACACACACACACACACACACACAGCACAGATACAACATACAGAGCATCACCTATATGTTACTATTGTTAACCTGCTAAACTATAATGACAGTTAACATTTTCTATTTTATTTTGCTATTTTTCTGTTTAACATGAATTCTGGGTAAATTAATCTTCATTAAAAAAAATAATTAAAGGAACAGTTCACCCAGAAATGAAAACATCAGCTGTCTCCATACAGCTCGTCTGCTGTGATCACAGTCTGCAGGAGAGAAGAGATCACAACCTGATCTGAGGAGACCATGTTCACACTGGAGTGTGATGGTGCACCTGGACTGTCACTCAGATCAGCTAATAAACAGTGTAGTAGAAAGTACCAACAGTTATACTCGAGTAAAAGTAAAGATGTGGTGTTAAAGTATTACTTTGGTAAAAGTGAAAGTCACACATATGAAGAGTACTCGAGTAAAAGTCTTAAAGTATCTGATATTAAATGTACTCAAGTATCAAAAGTATCAGTAACAGTAACTGATCCATATATTTACATGTATGTATTATACTATCAGATCTGATATTCAACATGTTTTACTTTGGCTCTGATGCATCAATCAGTAAAGTAACTAGTAACTAAAGTTATCAAATATGTAATAGAGTACAAGTACCTCAAAATTGTACTAAAGTACAGTACTTGAGGAAATGCAGTGAATAAATGATTTATTATTATAATACTGCCCGTCAGTATCGACAGTAACTCACATGAGCTCCACCAGCTGCAACGTTAAAGTACAGAACATGTGAACGCATCAATAATTATAACACAATAATATATCATTTATTCTGAAAGGGTCCTTTCTGTATAATGAGTACTTTTACTTTTGGTACTTGTAACAGAGTATTTTTAAACTGTGGTATTACTCCACAGTCGGTATTACTGACTCTCTGTTCAGTACAGTTTTAACTGCATGTGAACACAAATGTATTTTAATTTTATCTAATTGTATCACATAAGTTCAACTGTGAGACCTTTAATGTAAAGTGTTTCTGTCGTGTCGAGTCAATGTGAATAAATTAAAATTAAAAAGTTATTTAATTGATTAAAATCACATTATTTCTGAGTGTCAGCGTGTCTGTCTGTGATAAATAAGATAAATAAAACACTTTTTTTAATATGTTGTTCCATCTAAAACCATAAAATCAGAGAAGTGAAGCTCCACTGCAGCTCAGATAACAAACAGCTCTGTGTCCAGCAGAAAGTAATCCAGCCCAGTGCCAGAGGACCAACAGCACAAATAACAAGAATATTTCAGCGTATTTGCATTTTATCTGCAGCTGCGATCTCAGTAAGAGACGTCCTGAGGCCCCCAGCTCGTCCTCTGACCTCGACGAAGGCCCAACATAATGTTGCGCTTTGTCACAGACAGAAGAATTAGAGTAAAACACGGCACCTCGTCCTCTGCCGGAGCACATTTTCATGATAATTAGTGTGATTTCCCTAATCGTGTTCCCTCAGTTTGTAGCGTAGAATGAACACAGCTCAGATCTGCTGGTTAACCGCTGCACACCGACTCTGCCTCATCGCCCATGAAGCTGCCGGCTCGCGCCACATTATCGCTGCCGTGAGGTTATAAATCAGATGACGGCTAATTTAGCTCTGAGAGGGAGTGATGAGAGTGGAGCGGAGTCAATCTGGCTGACATGATAATAAGTGGAAACGAGGCTCCGGACGGCCATCGTGACATATATCTCTCAGATGTAAATAACAGCCTGGGTCTCTGTGAGCTGCCATACGCTGCCTTCATGCAACATTAGCTGCTGCTCCCTCAGCTCAGCCTCAGTCAGGACTCAGCACCACGCAGCCATTTACATGTCAACACACATCTGTGTGCGCTGATAACAAATGGCTATTAACACAGTGAGCGGTAAATACACAGCGCCTGAACCGAGCTGAGGGAAGCACTGGACCAACAACAGTAACCCTGACACGTGGCAGCAGGAAGTACTCACATCAAGTACTCAAGTGTTTAAAGTTCTGCATACAAGTACAAATACACAGGTATTAGAATGGCACTCAGTAGAGTGCATACCTCCACCAAGGCCCAACGGTCCCCTTCAATTAAATCAAGTTTAATCCAATATCAAGTAAAACATATTTAAATCTGCAAGATCCAGATTTTAGTTTGGATCCACATCAAATAGTTCTCCCTCGTTGATACCTGCCATCTACATACACCTGATTTCATTCCTCATGCTCCATGCATTATTCCTTAACAAATTCACCAAAACATGGAAAAACGTTGTTTCTCACAGTATTAAAGAAAGTGAGACAACATTACGTCTCTTCATCTGGATCAGCACTAAAAGTTAATGAGGTCTATTCTGGGCCGAGACCCATCCTCCATCTGAGTTTGATGGAAATACGCTCAGGAGTTTTTGTGTCATCCTGCTAACAAACCAACCATCCAACCAACCATCCAACCAACCAACCAACCAACCAACCAACCAACCATCCAACCAACCAACCAACCAACCAACCATCCATCCAACCAACCAACCAACCAACCAACCAACCATCCAACCATCCAACCAACCATCCAACCAACCAACCAACCAACCAACCAACCATCCAACCATCCAACCAACCATCCAACCAACCATCCAACCAACCAACCAACCATCCAACCAACCAACCAACCAACCAACCAACCAACCAACCATCCAACCAACCATCCAACCATCCAACCAACCATCCAACCATCCAACCAACCAACCAACCAACCAACCAACCAACCAACCAACCAACCATCCAACCAACCAACCAACCAACCAACCATCCAACCAACCAACCAACCAACCAACCATCCAACCAACCATCCAACCAACCAACCAACCAACCAACCAACCAACCATCCAACCAACCAACCAACCAACCATCCAACCAACCAACCAACCAACCAACCAACCAACATACCAACCAACCATCCAACCATCCAACCAACCAACCAACCATCCAACCAACCATCCAACCAACCAACCAACCAACCAACCAACCATCCAACCATCCAACCAACCAACCAACCATCCAACCATCCAACCAACCAACCAACCAACCAACCAACCAACCGACCAAAAGACCCAGTAAACAACAAACAAACAAACAGACTGGGGTAAAAACCTTTTATAAACCGAGCTGGATCTCTTTGAAACGTGACAAATCTTAAATCTGATCTAAAGTCAGTGCAGAAGTCTTTTTAAACTACCGTATGTTAAAATGTCTTCCTGCAGCAGCTGTGTGACAGAGAGCAGTGACGTTGGTGTGAAGCTTCATGAATCTCTTTCTGATCCTACTTGTTGAGTGTTATTAGCTGTGGTTTAACGCTCACTTCCTCACAGTGATAGAAACCAGCCCTGGTCATCAAAAAGCCTTTAAGCTTTATAGCTTTATCACTCTTCATCCTTAAGAACCTCATCTCTGTCTTCAGTGAACCTCTGCGGACATTTTCCATCCCCCTCCTGCCCGCTGACATCCTCCTGCCGTCTTCCTCATTCACACTCTTTCACTATAATTCCTTTATTTTCCCATTTCCTTGCATCTTGTCTCCCTAAATAGCTGCTCTCTTCCTCTTCATCTATAAATCACAGGCTGAGATGCCCCTCTTTGTCATCGCCTCTGCCTCGCTGTGATAACCGTCCTCATCTCTGGCTGAGCTGTGGAGATTTATAGCTCTTTGATAAGCAACAAGCTAGCCATCACTCTCAGCCACACAGCCCGCCGCTCCCGTTTATGCCTTTATGCTTATTGTGTTTGTGTGTTTTGTCCCCTCAGGAGGTCTTCACAGGCTGTCTGAGCGGCAGCAGACGCAGCCTGTGTCATTATTTTCTATTAGATAAAGAAATAAAAGGCCCAGGACGGGTTGTGTCTTTGATAGAGAGAGGAGAGGTGACAGGAGACGGTTCACTGCGCCTGATGTTTGTGTTGGAGCTCGTCAGCCTCTCGTTCTCTCACCGGCTCTTTGTTTGTCCCTTCTGCGTAATTGGCAGTCAAATGAATTCATCAGCAGAAAGAGGCCGAACACACACATCAGTCCCGCTCACATGTTCCTGTAATTCAGCCACAGTATCGCATGACATTAACACTGAAATATTACAGCATATTTACCAGAGCTGGGACGACAGGCTTATCTGCTGAAACCACACTGTCACAATACTCAGGTGGTGAAAATGTATATCGCTATTCTTCAGTATTGAGATTTGTCTTTGCTTTTTTAATTCAAGAACATGGAACAAAGGGAGTGGCTCCATCACGCAGCTCTACAGACTTTATATCACGAGACATATTTCACAAACAAAGCACATCACGTCAGTCAGTTTAATTCCAGCAGCATAAACTGCACACACCAGGTCAATTACAACTTACTGCAGTAAACTGCTACATTCAGCTGTTCCTGCTCGTCAAGCTCGTGCTATAAACATAATAAATAAAAGAGAAAATATAAATATTTATGTATATAGTTTATGTGTTCCTCTCAATATTCACACGGTGGCCATTTTCCTCCAACGTCATGCTCAGTGTGGAAGCTGAAAGAGAAAGATAATGTTAAAGTCGTATAAACATCCTGAATCTGACAAATCATTTTCATTTCAAGGAGGTTATTTTATTAATGTTTTTATGTTATCAATGTTTTTATGTTATTTATGTTTTTATGTTATCAATGTTTTTATGTTATTAATGTTTTTATGTTATTAATGTTTTTATGTTATCAATGTTTTTATGTTGTTTATGTTTTTATGTTATCAATGTTTTTATGTTATTAATGTTTTTATGTTATCAATGTTTTTATGTTATTTATGTTTTTATGTTATCAATGTTTTTATGTTGTTTATGTTTTTATGTTATCAATGTTTTTATGTTGTTTATGTTTTTATGTTTTTATGTTATTAATGTTTTTATGTTATCAATGTTTTTATGTTATTTATGTTTTTATGTTATCAATGTTTTTATGTTATTTATGTTTTTATGTTGTTTATGTTTTTATGTTATTAATGTTTTTATGTTATTTATGTTTTTATGTTGTTTATGTTTTTATGTTATTTATGTTTTTATGTTGTTTATGTTTTTATGTTATTTATGTTTTTATGTTATTTATGTTTTATGTTATCAATGTTTTTATGTTATTTATGTTTTTATGTTGTTTATGTTTTTATGTTATTTATGTTTTTATGTTATTTATGTTTGTATGGTTGGTTGGTTGTTTTGTTGGTTGGTTGGTTGGTTGGTTGGTTGTTTTGTTGGTTGTTTTGTTGGTTGGTTGGTTGGTTGTTTTGTTGGTTGGTTGGTTGGTTGGTTGGTTGTTTTGTTGGTTGGTTGGTTGGTTGGTTGTTTTGTTGGTTGGTTGGTTGGTTGGTTGGTTGGTTGTTTTGTTGGTTGGTTGGTTGGTTGGTTGTTTTGTTGGTTGTTTTGTTGGTTGGTTGGTTGGTTGTTTTGTTGGTTGGTTGGTTGGTTGGTTGGTTGTTTTGTTGGTTGGTTGGTTGGTTGGTTGGTTGGTTGTTTTGTTGGTTGGTTGGTTGGTTGTTTTGTTGGTTGGTTCGATGGTTTGTTTGTCAGCAGGATTAAACAAAAACTCCTGAGCGTATTTCCATCAAACTCAGATGGAGGATGGGTCTCGGCCCAGATTAGACCTCATTAACTTTTATCCAGATAAAGATCCAGATTTCTCTCACTTTCTTTAATACTGTGAGAAACAACGTTTTTCCATGTTTTGGTGAATTTGTTAAGGAATAATGCATGGAGCATGAGGAATGAAATCAGGTGTATGTAGATGGCAGGTATCAATGAGGGAGAACTATTTGATGTGTATCCAAATCAAAATCACTTTAATATGGTTTCATAGAGTCGTCTCTCTGCAGCTGCTATACAGGAACAAACCTGCAGCGACAGACATCAGCTATCAAACAGATACGAGACGGAATGCTTTGCAAACGTTTTAGTTTTCAGTGACAGTTCTAAATATATACATACATTTATACAGATATTGATACAGATATTGATACAGTGCTATATGTTCTTTGCTATTGGATCAGACTTGATTGAATTAATGGGTGTTGTGAGGTGCAGTAGCTCTCGTTAGATAAACACACATCATGGACGCTCTGATCTCAGAGCTGATTGGCCCTCAGCAGACTGAAGGATTTGAGGTGTTGACACTGATGTTTGTCAGGTGTAGCGGCGAGTCCAGAGCTGTTAACACGCCACGGTCGCGTCACTCACTTCCTGTCACCACCTCGCCTGTGTAATTACTCTGAGCGCCTCCCCCTGATGGGCAGGTAATATTCAGAGGCCTCCCCTGCTCTCATTACCAGCCGAGTGACAGGAACCGACAGCGGTGGAGGAGTGAATATAATCAGGATCGTCACACAGCGCCGAGCCTCGCGCCCCGCTGATCATTATCCGGCTTCAGATCGGCTCTCTGCTCCGAGCCGTTACATCGATAAATTATTAATGTGTGTCGTTACATCCAGAGGAGAGTGTGATTTTATTTGTAGTGGCATTAATAAGTGGAGGGAGTAAAGATTCAGCAGCAGCTCGTGCAGAAACAGGATCCAGGTAGAAGCTGATTACAGCCCAGAGAACAGGCGGCAGGCCCAGACAGAGAAACTGTCACAGCCCACTAATGAAATGCTTGATTTGTTTGTTTTCTCTCTCGACACACCTCAAATGTCACATCCGGCCAAACACCGGCTTCCCATTAGCGAGGCTAATTAACTTTGCAACTGTCAAGCTAGCCGCGGCTAACGAAAGTGACAGCGAAAAGCGGCGGAGCTGAAGGCTGCTAATAACTCAAGAGGCTAACAATGGCTGACACCGGCTCCTCTTGGAAGCCGGGGAGAAAAAAGGGACGCCGTCGACATCAAATCCAGTTATCTCACCGCGGGAAAAAATAAGCAGGAGGAGGGAGGAGGGAGGAGGGAGGAGGAGGGGGAGCAGGCAGTCTCCTGATGGTGGGTTATTGGCGGTGGCGAGCAGGGCTTTGTTCCCGCTCTTTGAGCCGCTGCCTCCTCCGGCTCGCTCTGTCAGCGCCGGTAAAGAGGCCGTGAGTGACTCTCCCTCTAATGATGAATAGTGGCCAGGCGAGGCAGCAGAAGATTACTCCCCAGAGAGCCCGGGGAGCCCGCCGCCTGATTGATGACATATTTATCTATCTGCTGTCACTCGGGCCGCAGAGGGAAGGAGGCTGAATTACGCCCCTATAATTGTCAATCATGGCGGAGATTGATCGCACGTGAGGGTCGTTTTCATAACGGAGGCGCTCAGAGCCGCCACGTGTTAAATGAGAGCGATCCTCAGTGTTATAGGTGTGCTTGGATATCTGCTCCTCAATGACGATATTATTCATATTCTTCCTCACAGGCGTCTCTGACAGAAGGATCTCCTCAGTGTGATCTACGACTCAGGGACAAAGATATGAGACACAACCTTCATATTCAAACAGCTGTCAGCTCAGGGCTTCATGTCACACCTGTGCAGGTGAGTCTTCAGGAGAAACACGTCCTCACTGTCTCACTTCTCTTCATATTCACGTTACACCTTTCTGATGCTGATCTGAGAGCAGCTCACTCACACCTGGAGTCAACATCTGTCCTGAGTGATGTGATCACAGGTGGACAGCTCTCAGTACAGGTGTGAATGAGACACACTGAGGACACACTGAGATCTGATCACTCAGACCACATTCAGAGGTGGTCTGAAGAAGAAGAAGACAATGTCAGCAGCAGATGTTTGTGAACACACCATCTGTTAGTAAGCACAACATCACCAGACTCCCTTAACAAATGTAGTGATTTTAAGAGTTGATTCGTGAAGAGAAACTTTATAACGTAGTGAAACTCTGTCTCTGACAGATTCTGAATCATTGTCTCCTTCTTGTAAATTCAGCATTAAATGAAAACAGTAAGTTGTGTGTTTCCTTGTAAAAAGTGTCAGTTTGTGGCAGCATGGCTGCACCAGCCTGTCTGCTTCTGTGTCTAAAGTGCTAAAGTCTGACCTGCCAACATTTAGCAGCTGTTTGAACACACTGTTTACACTGATTTCACCATTTACACTCAGTTTATGAAAGAAGAAACATTTAGCAGCTGACCTTCACTGTCACCAGAATAATATTTCGATAACACGATATCTTTACTTTTTCTGAAGTATGACTTTGGCAGCTCGTTCTCATCAGAAAAGTGTCCATGCGGGTCGACAGTGAAAGCAGCTTATGACCCATAATGACGTTTGTTTGAAGGCAGCGACCTCTAGTGGCTGTAGTCACTATTACAGCAGCAGAAGGAGGAAGTCAGGGTCCACATTAGGAGGAGGTCGTTTGACCAAAAGTCCACCCTGAGTTATTTTAACTCAGTCATGTGGTGAAGTCACGTCACGTACGTTCATTCGTATCATTTATAATTGAAGATATTTACAGTGTTTTTCTAACCTGAACCGATGTGTGAGCGTGTGATGACGGTCGCTGCTGCGCTGCAACACTCGTGCTGTTTTGGAACGATGGTATTTGTCATTTTGAGTCACTGAAACTGCCAAAATCAAAAACAAATAAAGGAAGAAGTCAAATAAATGAGTACAAAAAAATGTGACATGTATGGCTGTTTCTCTTTTAATTGACTTCTGTATATATTTACCTTTGTATAAAGTCCCTCAGGTATTTCATTTGTTTTACCTGTTTATTTATTAATGTGTTCATTTTTTAATTAGTAAATGTATTAACATATTTATTTATGTGTTATCTTGCAAAATTCAAAAGGAAAGGAATACAGAAATTTAATTTCCAGACGCAAATACAAATAAATAAATACACTTAAAAATTGATAAATTAATAAATGAAATTGAAAATTACATGTGAAAGTAAATAAATAAGGTTGTAATTAATACAAAGTTAAATAATACAGAAGCAAATTAAAACAGAAATATGAATTAATGTCACATTTTATAAATCAATAAATACCTACATTTACTTTTAATATCATTTTTGGTGCAAGTAGTGGCATATTTACTAACTGAGCCATTTATTCATTTCTATATATTTTTTTGTGATTCAGGTTTGAGGAGGTGTTTTGGTTTTTCAGGGTCGATGCTGATTATTAGTAACGAAGGAGACGATGACTGATAACTGAAACTTATAAACATTCACAAGAAAAATTCAAATCGTCTCATCTTCGTCTCAAAGTCGAGAATAACCAGTGATGGAATGTAACTAACTACTGTACTTAACTTAGAAATCAATAAATATAATTGTATGTATTGTATAATTTGGAGGATCTTTGCTGCAGTTTTCACATTTTCTGCTACTTAATACTTATAATAATACTAATACTTTCACTCCATTTCATTTATTTTATAACTTTAGTGAGAAAATTCAGAATACTCAGAGCTGATCGGCTGTTACAGAACTGAGGCCGCAGATTACTGCAGTTTTTTATTTTATCAGCAATCAGACACAAAACACACAGATACGGATAATCATGAAAATGCTGAATATCAGCGTTGATAATCGTCCAGAATGATAATCGGTCTGCTCTCCTGCTTCTTACAACCCTGGAAACAGGAGGAGAGGAGGAGATTTAGCCGTGTTGTGGAGATCAGCGATGCGAAGACGTTTCACAGCTCAGCGTCGACAGAGTCAAAGAATAATGTCACTGTTAAACTGCACGTTTGTTTTAAGCTGTCGTGATTTTATTTCTTCAGTTTTATTCAAAACTAAATCAGCAACAAGAAAGATCCTCCTACAAGAAAATCCTCAAACACAAATATCAAATGAGGCTTAAAGATGTAACGTGGGTTTATTTAAGATGTGTGACATGAAAATCCGTGAAGCTGCTCGTACCTGCACACCTCACCCACACCTTCACACTGAGTCTACACGTAGCAGACATCTGAATGCTTCGAGATGTTTGTGCTACAATGAGACTCCAGAGAGATTAAAACTGAGAGTTCACAAATGTATATATGAAATAAATATCATTATTTTATTTCTCTGCTGCAGGTCTTATTGGTATTAACAGCCGTGTGTGTGGTGCTGCTCTGCACGTCATGAGATTTAAAGAGTTTATCTCTCAGTGGGATAAAATGCCGTCAATAAAGAGTTTAAACCGTTTGGATTTAGCAGCTAAATAAATAGTTTAGAAAAAAAGAAATGACAAATCCTGGAACAATAATCTCATCTCAGCTCATACGTGATGCAATCAAAAGTTCACAGAAGAAGAACATTCGTCTCTTTAAAGTGGAAGTAAAGCGCTCCATCGACTCCTGCAGCCGCCTGGATATCTGAGCAGGTTGAGTGGCTGCCAGGGCGAGAGACACCCACACACACGGGAGGAGAGAGAGAGGGATCCCAGGACCTGGCAACGTGCCTGATTAGAAGGAGCGCAGTCAAGTGGAAAACTCATTAAACAATGTATAAGCCTCTTAATCAAATCAATAGCTAAAGTAACTCCAAACTGATAGCTCTTATCAAAGCTCGAGTAAAGCTGCTGTCGTCTCGCATTTTAATTAGGAGCAGAAAGACGACGGATTTAAGAGTGAAATAAACAAGAAATGAAGATGTTTGTCTCTTCAGTTAAGGAGTTTAGGAGCAGAAGACGAGGAGGACGAGTGAAGGGAGAAATAAAGAGTCAGAAACAAACGATGTCCAAATGAATTCATAATCTGTGGAGTGAAAGTCAGACAGCAGATTACTGCAGGATTGTTTTTAATAAAGAATTATGACGTGTGTGAAAGTCACTTCATACAAACTGCAGAGAAATGATTTATGGACAGTTTGTTTGGCAGCATTTTTTAAACTTTTAGTTCTAACTTCTCATCCTGACGTCAGTGTGACGATCGGTTCAGTATAAACCTCACTGTGATTTCCCACAAAAATCAGGTCCAGTCACAGCACAAAGCTTCTTATCAGGGTTAAGTTGCATCACGACAGGATATTCTAGCGATTGTTCAGACAACAATGTGAATTTGTTTGATATTATCAGGGCAGCCTGTGTTGCCAGATAAGTTTGATGTTTTCAGCCAATAATTACTAAAAAAAATGCGCAAATATGATCTTTAATGAACAAAATGAACAAATGAGTTCATAAACAGCAAGTGTTGTGTTTCATCACAATTTATGAATATAATAATAATAGAACAACAACTGAAGTGTTCACACGTGCACTCGTTCAGGAAGTGTCAGCCGCTCACAGCACCGTGATGGTGGATGTAAATGTACACCGGGTCGTGCAGCTAACGTTAGCGTGGACGCTGCAGCAGCACTCAGTTAACGGTCGTCAGCTTCAGTTTCAACAGGACTGCTTGAAATGTTCTCGTCCTGATATTTTCCCCTCTGGAGACACGTTAGTTGAGTTTTTGAACCTTTAACTTGACCTCCTGACTAACTTATCATCACAGTTTGAGTTTAGCTTGTAGCTAATCATTCATGACGTACGTGAACGTGACCATGTGCAGGCTGAAACAGACACAGGAAGGAGAAACTTATTTTAGATTACATTTCAGTGTTGTAATTCAACAGTCTGCAGTTTTAAACAGTATCATATACTTTAATTATTTCATGTTTATAAAACATTTCCTCGTCTCCGTCACAAAGCCAAATAATGATGCAGTGACGCTGTGAGCATCTGTTACTATGTGTGTTTGTGTTGATAGTAAGTGAAGCCGGTGGTGAGCAGTGACGATGCTCGTCCCGGTGACTGTGTGTGTTTACATGATAAATACAATATTTGATCATGTTTAAAACGTCTTTACAATCCGCCACAGTCCTTTTCACCCGACACATCCGACCACAAGCCGCCCGATCTGGCAACACTGTGCGCGGCCTCGATGAGTCTTCAGGAGGCTTAAAGGTTTTCACCCTGCTGTTTGGTGCCTGGCCGTCTCTCAGTAAGTGGTTTCCACCGCGGTGACGGTCGCTGCCCACGTGAACGTGCACAGATTCTGCTCTGCCGCTCAGACTTCACCCTGCTGAAGCAAACATGGAGGAGCTGATGATGCTGGTGTCTGAGCACCGGGAGCTGAGAAATGTATCAGGACGACCGGAGGACAAACTGTCCCACAGTGGAGGACATTTAAAGCAGCCGGCAAGATGTTAACGAGCGTCAAATAATTATTATAATAAAATATAAATATTAAATATCAGTGAGGTGGAGGTCTGAACATCAGCAGAGGAAACAAAGGAATGTTTTGATTGGTTTGATTTCTGCGGTTTCTTTTGTCGTGTGTGAACTGATCCTGTGTGTGTTTGTGTGTGTGTGTGTGTGTGTGTGTGTGTGTGTGTGTGTGTGAAATGAATGAATTGGTGTTGATGGACTGGTGAACTGGTGCAGGTAATTAACTCAGTGAATGTGCAGATGTTTTCTGAGGACTCACAATGCTGCAACACACACACACACACACACACACACACACACACACACACGTGCAGCATCTGCCTCAGCACGTAGAGGCTCAATCTTTTCCACTCGACAGCGGCAGCGAGCGAAGCCTTTTAGTGGCAGCTGGTTGAGCGTGGCCGCCACTCGATGGGCTGGAAAGCCCTGTGTGCTTTAATTAATTGAGGGGAGATTACACGGTCCTCCAACCATGTAGTTTGTCATCAGAAGCCATTACAGATTGATATTAGACGCTTCTCCACGGTGTCAACAGTAATTTGGAGGACAGCTAAAGTTGAGAGGGTGTGAAAGTTTTGTGCAATTACAGCCCACGTGTGTCCGGACTGATTGGTGTTACCGGCGGGCGTATTTATAGCTGCTGGAACACAGGCAGGACACACACACACACACACACACACACACACACACGTACAGAGGTAATTCTCTACTCCACAATAATGTGTTGTGATGCTGTAACGATATTAAAGAGTAAAGCTGCTGAAGGAAAACGTGTGTTCAGCTCAGGAGTTTAGGAGGACTCGAAGGAGACGAGTGTGAAAATAATTTAATTCCAAGTCGAGCCGTCCAGCAGAATAGATTATTATTATATTTGATACCAGCGGAAAAACTGACACAACAAAGATTAAATGTGAATTATTTATTTTCTGAATTGTGATGGTTTTTCACGTTACTTTACATTTTAAATTCTGTCTGTTTCAGTAATCGTTCTTGATATTTTCATGCGTTTGAAAAACAAAGGAAAAGTCTAACATGAACAGGAGTCAGACTGACGTTTGGACGGTTCAGTGACGTCCTGGTTCAGAGATTCAGCACAGAACTCTCTGCTGACGGGTTTCTACCTGAACACTGTGCTGCAGCGTATGTTCGCACTGTGGGACTAATTTCAGTCCTTTGTTCTCCAGCAATTCATGTGAAGAAGATTTGATAAGATTTCCAAAAGGATTCAGATTTTAAAAAGATATTTTCAAAACTAAAATTCGACAGAAATGCTTTCGAGCCTGAACTGTTATCACTGAATAAAGCAGCAGATACTGTGTTCACAGTGAAGAGCAGAGATACTCAAACATCAGTGCAGAATATCTCCCGTGTCTCCGGCATCATGAGATCATGATATGGATCTAAATAATTAGTGACAGCTGAATAAACCCTGAGGAGCGCTCGCTGCAGGCAGTTTGAGAAGCCGCTCTGAATAAATGAGAGATTTTTATCTGAATGTGATACGACATGCCTTCTTCCTCTTCTTCTTCTTCTTCTTCTTCTTCTTCTTCTTCACGTGCAGCTGAGAGAGAACGACAGAGACAAAAGGACAGAGGACAACAAAGACAACAGGCTTTTCTTCCCCCCTGCAGGGATTACTGCATACTGCACAGCTGGAATGTAGCTGTTCTCACTCAGACACCTCATGTTGTCATCTCGATCCAGATGGATCACTTTGGTCCAGTTGTTCCTGTTTTATTTTGTAGGTTCCATCCTCGTGTCTGATTGACACTTCCTGTCTTTGTATCTTTTACCGTTTGTACTGGTCCCGTTAGTTTCCTGTCTGTGATCCGTCTTCCCTCCTGAGTGAATGTCAGTCTGTGTTTTTCCTCTTTGTCGGTTCCTTTGTGTTTTCACGTCTCTTCGCTCGTCGTGTCTCACCTGCACTTCCTGTCTGTGTTCTTCGTATCGTCCTGGTTTGTACTTTGAGGTTCTGCTCTTGGTTCTGTTGACTGACGTTTTTCTGGAGTTTAATGTCACTAAAACTTGCTTTTTGTTCTTCAACCTGCCAGCATTTTGTGTCTGCGTTTGGGTCGTCAACTTTGAACACCGTCTCTTCATCTGGATCAGCACCAGAAGTTAATGAGGTCTATTCTGGGCCGAGAGTCATCCGCCATCTGAGTTTGGTGGAAATCTGTTCAGTAGTTTTTGTTTTATCCTGCTGACAAACAAACTAACTAACCAACAAACAAACAAACATCGAACCAACCAACAAATAAACAAACAAGACAACTTACCAACAAACAAACAAACAAACAAGATAACTTACCAACAAACAAAAAAAACATCTAACCAATCAACAAACAAACAAACAAAACATCTAACCAATCAACAAACAAACAAACAAACAAAACAACTAACCAATCAACAAACAAACAGATAAACAAACAAACCAGCCCCTTCAGTCAGGACTTTACTCGTGAAGTATTTCAGAGTAGTACTTGTACTTCCTGAGTACTTCCTGAGTACTTCCTGAGTACTTCCTCCTCCCCTGTTAGACTGTAATGAATCTACTGTAGGTGAGTTTTATTAAGAGAAGAAATAATCATGTGTGTTTATGTGTCTCACTCCGTCCTCACAGACGACTGGTCTCCCGTCGTCTCCGAGCTGAAGTGACATCTCATAGCGAGTGTTGAAACCGTCTGTGACAGGTTGGACGTGGAGAAGACGGCGGAGACGTTCGGGCGGAGGCGTGTTGACAGCAGCGGCAGAGTAAATAAATACCACTTGTCTCTGCTCGCTGCTCGCTGCAGAATCAAACCGTGCACTTTGGCAACCTTTTCCACAGAGAAGACAATTCAGCAGGGAGCATTTTAAAGATTTCAAAGTTTAATCGCCTCCATTTTGAAGTTTTTTCCGTTTAATTGACACCCTCGTCTTCTTTCAAACACCACTCGCTGATCCCCAGAGGCCCAGATTAAACATTGTTTCAGCTGCCGCGTTTCTTTGAGCAGTTTGACTGCACACTTAAAAGAAGATTATAGTTTAGAAGTGAGAAAGCAAAAAAGTAACCCAGTGACTTCATCTCCAAACTTGAAAAGCAGAATAGTTTTGCCGGTAACTTATGGAAATGACAAAATGTCTGCCGTCTTTTTGGGAGGAATTAAAACGTGCTCTGGTAGCGTGAACTCGCATGATTCATCTCACATGATCCAAAGATTTCTCTCCTCCACACGACGACTGCCACAACCTATTTATGTCACCAGCTCCGTCTGAGACACTTTTAGACGTCTGAAGTATTAAAATCTCACTTAACTTCCACTCGCTGGGCCAGACAGTCACCTCTGCCTCCTTAAGATACACTGAAGTGTTGGAGCGTTCACTGACGAACACATGATCCCTCAGACACATCAACACCTCCAGCCTGGAGAGGAGCTGTAATGGACGACAACAACGGAGAAGAGCGACGTGACTGACAGACGGGAAAATGATACGAGCTTTCATTTGAGCCGTGGTTTAACTTTATGAGCACAGAAGAGATGGAAATGGCCCGAACCACTGCGATGCGTTCAGGAACCGCAGTCAGTGACAGCACATGTTTAAAGTGAGCAGAACGAAGCTGTCACACCTGCTGGACCTGATCTTCTGTCAGTTGAGTGTCTTCAGGCGTCCTCCACAGGTTTGATCTCAACACTCTCTGTGGTTCTGATCCTTCATGCTCGTCTAAATAAAGTGAAACCTCATCGGGAGGCCGGACAGACCCGCCTGCTTCAGGTCCGTCACACACTTGATGAGATGTCTCTGGCAGGGACGTCCTCAGAGTGTGTCCATTAGTCAAATCTCTGCTGATTAAATGTTGTTACAGAGGTCATCTGAGTCCCGGCGTCATAATTAAAGAAAAACAGCGTGCGTCACTCCGCGCCGACAAATGGTGTCATGTGTTGGCGTGGACCAGCTGGTCCGGTGACCGACGCTGAGCCTGGTAGGATTTACTGATCCGCAGTCAGTCCTGCAGAGTTCTGACACAACACACACACATCCATGTGTGTTGACATGCTCCTCAGTAATCTGATTACTCAGAGCTGTCAGCGTTCAGTTGTCCTCAGAGACTCTGAAGTTATTGTTAAAATCAGTCAGGCGCCTGCAGGACAGGAAATCATTGGTCGTCGTTGCACAGCTGTTGGACCGCGGCCTGGATGTGTTATAAGAACTGGAAACTGGACTCACCAGACTGACCAGAGTGTCTCAGGTAACATCAGTGCTGTACGTTACAGAACATTAATAAAACAAAAGGGCTTGAACCTCAACCTACAGATGAAAAGTCCAGTGTCCGACCCGTCCAACCAGCCCGACCGCCCTGGACTCTGACTCCTCTCACTGTTTAAACTACAGCGCCTGACTCTGAAGCGTCGGGCTGCTGACCGGGCTGCTGTGTTTGAGGCGTCGGGAGTGAGAGCGGGCCGGTTCAGTCCTGGAAGATAAAGACGGATTGTGACCAGATTTGTGAGCAGCAGAGACCCAGATATGTGAGTGAAAGTCTTCCATCAGGATTTTATTTGGATGTGAGACTCTTGAGGTGACGAGTGAAGGTGGAGTCACGTCACGCAGGAAGCTTCAGTTTAACTGGGTCGACCCAGATGTTCGGGCCGAGCTGCTCACTGAGGATAATTATCATAAAGTGAACGTCGTCCTCAGCAGCCGTCTCATTAATGTACATCAAACCAACACGGCCTGCAGCCGGTTCTCCCCCGTCGAACGCCTCCAGCCGCCATGTTCCCGCTCCCATTAATGATGTTCGGAGGCCTCGGCCTCGCAGGTGAAAACGTGCAGCTACAATCACACCGGCGTAGAAATAACAGCCCACCAAATGGTGCTGTCAGCCCTCGGGTTTAATTGCTTTGGCACCGGAGCCAACTATAATCACCTGTCACTGCAAACACCGGCTGCATCTGTTTACACGTCTGTCAGGAGGGGAGGCGGCGGCGGCGGAGGGCGCGACCCCGGACACAGAAGGTCACATGTCCTCCTGCTTTGGAAGTCACTGGCTCTGTGGGGGAGGAGGGGGGAGGAGGAGGAGGAGGGGGGAGGAGGAGGAGGGGGGGGGAGATCCTGGAGAGTAAAGAGGCTGTGGGGGGGGGGCTCATTTATTAACCTTCATGAACACAAAAACAACATTGATCACGTTATTATGGATCAATATGAGGATTAGGTTATTTTATTGGGTTCATTATTTTCAACTTGTACAACAACAATATAGAAAAATACAAACAAGTAAATAAGTTTGACATCAAATGCACCAAAAATAAACAAAAGATAAATTAAATCAGTAACTCATCTGTATTTATTTATCTTTGTATCAAGTCCACGAATTGTATTATTTTCCTTAATGAATCTATTTACACATTTATTTATTATCTTACAAAATGCAAACAGTAAAGAATTAAGAAATAAATCTATAAATAAATAAACTTCAAAAGTATAAATCTGTAAATAAAAAGAAAAATTAAAATGGGGAAGTGAATAAACAATAAACAGAAACACATGAAAACAGAAATATCACTTTTGGTGAATTTAATGGAACATTAATTAATTCCATTTTCTGCTGCTTTATACTTCCACTCTACATTTATTTGATAACTTGAGTTTCTACTCGGCCCTCACAGATTACATGCTGCATCAGAGCCAAACTAAACTTTTTTAAATTAATGTATTTTATCGTCAGTCAAAAAAAGTGATTCTGAAAATCAGAAAAACGTTGAATATCAGATCTGATGGTACTCTTCATGTGTGACTGGTAATATTTTAACACCACATCTTTACTTTACGTTTGACTTTTGAATACAACATTAGGAACCAATGAGCCACAGACAGGAAGTCAGACAGTATTGAGAGACGGACCGACATGTTGTTGGTTTGATCTGAACGTGATGTTGATGGTCTCCTCAGATCAGGTTGATCTCTGTGATCGCAGCAGACGAGCTGCATGGAGACATCTGATGTTTAAATCATCTCCAGCTGCTTCAGTTGTTCAGCAGAACGCTGCAACTCTGTTTTACTGTGAAGCTCCAGAAATGTTCTGTGGACTACGAGACTTCACCTGACTTTATATCATCAGGAGGAGATGATGACTGAGCCTGACTTTATATCATCAGGAGGAGATGATGGCTGAGCCTGACTTTATATCATCAGGAGGAGATGATGGCTGAGCCTGACTTTATATCATCAGGAGGAGATGATGGCTGAGCCTGACTTTATATCATCAGGAGGAGATGATGGCTGAGCCTGACTTTATATCATCAGGAGGAGATGATGGCTGAGCCTGACTTTATATCATCAGGAGATGATGACTGAGCCTGACTTTATATCATCAGGAGGAGATGATGGCTGAGCCTGACTTTATATCATCAGGAGGAGACGATGGCTGATAAACCAGACTGTCTCCTTCTTATATTGTGTGTAACACACACCTCCCTTCTCCACCTCAGACCCCCCCTCCGCCCTCCTTCTCTGACCCCCTGCTCGTCCACCAGAAGTGGCCTCTGACAGGAGCAGCTGGTCCCCCCTCCACCTCCTCCTCCACCTCCTCCTCCACCCAGCTCACCAGATTGATGAAATTTTCATAACCACGATCCCCAAGTCGTAGTTCACCTTCAACATAATTAATGAGCAGCTCCAGAGATCCTCGAGCAGACAGAGTCTCACTGTGGAGCTGGAACAAGTTAACACCGGACTGAAGGAGCGTTCACACCGAGTCACTCTGGTGCATCATCACACAGGACCGACGATCCAGACCCTGAAGGATGTGCAGCCGACAGGACGAGAAATATATAAATACATTCATTAAAAACAATGAATCAATTCATCGATAAATAAATAAATAGGGGGATCATCACAGAATTAAAAGATACATTAAAAGAATAGAATTCAAATCAATTTTTCTAAATTATTTTGTTTTTAGTATTTTTGGTGCATTTAGTGTCATATTTACATATTTACTGAGTTGTTTATTTTTATTTTGCCGGTTCCTGTCCTCCTGTACCTGCCGGTCACCCTCCCTCCACCAGTCAGAGGACAGAGCAGTGGCCTCCATGAAGCCTGACAGGTGAGAGCAGTTCACTGTCAGCTGATTCAGTGTTCACACTGAAGGACTGGTGAAGAGCTGCTGTGACATAATCAATAACTGATCAATAACCACAACACACCTGGATAACTGTGGGTCATGTGACTCTCACTCCCTCCTCCAATCAGAGTCAGCCGCCAGCTCCATGTTTAGTTTTGTACTCTAACAGCTCAGTGAGGTCGCCATGAGTCTTAAAACTCCCTGTGGTGGTCCACACACACACACACACACACACACACACACACACACACACACTCACACACACACACACACACACACACACTCACACACACTCACACACACACACACACACACACACACACACTCACACACACACACACACACACACACACACACACACACACACACACACACACACACACACACTCACACACACTCACACACGCACACACACGCACACACACGCACACTCACAAGCACACACACTCACACACACTCACACACACACACACACACACACACACACTCACACACACACTCACACACGCACACACACACACACACACACTCACACACACTCACACACACACACGCACACACACAGGTTCCTGCGGTCTGGAGGTTCGGGTTCATCACACAGCAGAAACAGATCCTCCTCTCTGCTGCAGCCTTGTGTGAAGAGACAGAGGAACTAAAATCCGTCTGACATCAGGGCTCACGCTGAACAGGGTTCTGTAGGTTCTGTAGGTTCTGTCATCCTTTCAATAATAATGATAATATCAGGCGGAATAGAATATATGATAAGTGTTTTCATGTTTGTGAGCAGCAGCTTCACTCCTGCACTTCAGGAAATAACACGTTTTATTTTCTCTTCGCTGTTTGTTAAATAATACATACAGAAATAAATCAACACATTTAAAAATGAATAAACTCGAAAATAAAATGATTTAAAAAAAGAAATGAATAAAAGAATACAAAGGTAAATAAATACAAAAGTTACATTAAAAGAGAAATATCACATTGTATAAATTAATGGCTACATTTATTTATAGTATTGTTTTTGGTGACATATTTACTTATTACTGTGTCAGTTTCAGGTAAACACAGTAACGCAGTAAAATAATAAATAAATGATGATATGTATAAGATATATTTGAATAAATTAAAGCTGCAACATTAAAGTGATGAACACAAGAATGCTTCAATAATTATAATTTAATAAAACAACAGTTACGATTTGCTCTTAAATATATTTAGATTCTAATGTGTTTATATTTTTAAGGTCTTTTACTTGTAACAGAGTATTTACACTCCGTAGTACTGGTGATGAAGAGGATGAGGTGATGAAGAGGATGAGGTGATGAAGAGGAGGACGAACACGTCGAGCTCCTCTCGTGTTCACCAGCTGCCACCTAGTGTCACATCTGGGACTGGTTACACTGATGGTGCAGCTCAGCTCTCTGTGGTCCAGGGTCCAGTTCTGGATGTAGTGTGAGCTGTTTCTGGTTTCTAGTCTCCTCTCACTGATATAACAGGCTGGACAAAATAATCAGAACACTTCCCACAGCGCTGCATAATTCAACAGCATGTTAGCTGTCGCTGCTCAGACGATGCTACAGTTGAATCATCACAAACTGAACATTATAACCTTCAGACAAACCTTCAACAAACTGGACTCTGGACTTTCTCCTTGTCTTTGCTATTTTCCCTCAGAATCAGAATCGACTTTGTTAATGAAGTGAACACAGAGAGAAGAGACATACAGCTAAAAACAGGAAAACACACAGAGGATCCCAAACTGAGTTTTAATTTACTGTAATCTCAGCAGCTGCGTGAAGACTTCATCTTAATGAAGGGTTAAATCTGGTCTCCTCAGATCAGGTTGTGATCATCAGGAGGAGATGATGGCTGAGCCTGACTTTATATCATCAGGAGGAGATGATGGCTGAGCCTGACTTTATATCATCAGGAGGAGATGATGGCTGAGCCTGACTTTATATCATCAGGAGGAGATGATGGCTGAGCCTGACTTTATATCATCAGGAGGAGACGATGGCTGAGCCTGACTTTATATCATCAGGAGGAGATGATGACTGAGCCTGACTTTATATCATCAGGAGGAGATGATGGCTGAGCCTGACTTTATATCATCAGGAGGAGATGATGGCTGAGCCTGACTTTATATCATCAGGAGGAGATGATGGCTGAGCCTGACTTTATATCATCAGGAGGAGACGATGGCTGAGCCTGACTTTATATCATCAGGAGGAGATGATGACTGAGCCTGACTTTATATCATCAGGAGGAGATGATGGCTGAGCCTGACTTTATATCATCAGGAGGAGATGATGGCTGAGCCTGACTTTATATCATCAGGAGGAGATGATGGCTGAGCCTGACTTTATATCATCAGGAGGAGATGATGGCTGAGCCTGACTTTATATCATCAGGAGGAGATGATGGCTGAGCCTGACTTTATATCATCAGGAGGAGATGATGGCTGAGCCTGACTTTATATCATCAGGAGGAGATGATGGCTGAGCCTGACTTTATATCATCAGGAGGAGATGATGACTGAGCCTGACTTTATATCATCAGGAGGAGATGATGGCTGAGCCTGACTTTATATCATCAGGAGGAGATGATGGCTGAGCCTGACTTTATATCATCAGGAGGAGATGATGGCTGAGCCTGACTTTATATCATCAGGAGGAGATGATGGCTGAGCCTGACTTTATATCATCAGGAGGAGACGATGACTGAGCCTGACTTTATATCATCAGGAGGAGGTGATGGCTGACTCTGGATCAGACACATATATTTCGAGCTAACCCACAGTATCAAATGTGACTTATTTGCTGTTAAATCCTTCTTTTATTTCTTCTGTTGTTTTTAATTTTCTTATTTCATCTGTATTTTAAGGTGTACTTTTTCAGCTTATGTGAAACACATTTTTAAAATACTTGCTTAAAAATACCACAGTTCATACTTTTTGGTTGTCGTTTTTGGGTGAACTGTTCTTTTAATATTTACTGTAAACAAGAATATAAATAGTGCTGAAATAAATGAGTCTTCATGGTCATACATGTGTGCAGTACAGACAGCGGCAGGATCCATGGATGATCTACAATGATCTATATAATAATCTGTACGTGAGCAGATGTTTCTGTGTTACAGGCTGATCGACTGTGAGACTGATCGTGGGATCAAACTGTTCTTGTCTCTGAATCCTGTTTCCTCCTCAGGCCCGTCACAGTGTTCAGATGAATCGGTGTCATCAGGTTGAACTGGATCATCTGAACCTGTAAATATTGTTCATTCATATAGTTTAACAGCTGGACACCAGACTTCGCTGTGAGGTCTCAGCGTTTGTGACCTGCAGACTCTGATTGGCTCCGACCCGGTTGTGATGTCATAAATCCTGCAGGTCGGTCGAGGTGTTAAACTGAGACTGAAGCTGAAACATCACAGTGAAAAACACATTCTCGAGTAAAAGATCCTGGTGGTTGTTCCTCTGCTGTTGAAGGTGGCTGTCTGTGATGTATTCAGATGACATGACAGGTCTGAGCTGAGCTCTTTCCTCTGAATGAAGCCCACACGGGATGTTTGAGGGGAAATCTGCCTATATTTCAATATGGGGATGAGATGGAGGTAAAAGGGGCCGCCATGCTCGTCTGATCATGCACTTGACAGTTGTTGCACGGCGGTGGGCACGGCCTGCTGAACAAAAGGTCGGCAGGCATCATAGATTTCAACGACAGGCTGACTCTCTGACAATCGGCTGCTGACAGACGTACATCTCGCTCTGTTGCCAGCCGGCCGCCGGCTTCTGCTCGCCATCCCAGCCTAAAGAGACGGGAGGGGGGGTCAAAGGTCGTGGCAGGAAGAAGCAGCAGTGATGGGAGACTGTCATGGTCCAGTGAGCCTGACATGTAGAGTGAACTCATTCTGTCCAGCCAGCACACTCATCTCAGGCTACTAAATTAGATCCATTGCCAATTCATGAAAGGCAGACATCTGACAGCACGCCTGTCAAGCTCCCCGTGATGTATACCAGTGATACCAGTGAGCCATGGCACCGCCACGCCGCTCAGAAATACGCCTACATGTAAAGTCAGGTCAGACTAAGTCCTCAAATTGGCCCAATGTCCCTCCAGAAAGAGTGTCATGGGTACAGATGATGGAGGAGCTGTAGAGGAGCTGATGGACGAACACAGGAGACGTGAGGAGAACAGCAGGAGCAGACGCGAGAGCTCAGGAACATAAAGAGTCAAAGTGAGCAGCTGCTGGATGTTGTGTTTTTATGTGTTTTAATAATCCAACATCTGTGGACTGAAAACAAAATATGTTCCGAGATAATAAAAGCAGAAACTGTGGCAAAAGGCGTTCAGTTCAGAGAAAACTACATTTCCCAGAAACCTCCTCGCACCGCGCATGCGTAGCTGCTTCATAACGACATGACGAGTTGCTATGTTTTCAGTAGCAACCGTTAGTCCGGACTGACAAAAGTCGCTGTAAAAGGTAAGAGATGTTAAAAAGTGAGCGCGGCGGCGTGTTTGTGCGGAGCGAGAAGAGACACGAAGTCTCTGCGGTGAAATATCTTCTTCAGTCGGAGGAGGCGGCGTTAGCACAGCCAGCTAACGCTAGCTAGCTTCAGCTAACGGTCACTCAGCGCCCGTTCAGATCTGATTAACAGTTAAACAAACACAAAACCTGACGAGTCTTCACACCACAGACCGATTCAAACTGTCACTGACACATGTTCACATGTACAGACGTGAGAAGTGTTTTATTTATCCGGTATATCCTTTAAATCGGTGTAGAAGCTGTCACACCAGACTGGGTTTACATTTTGACATCTTTTCTTGCTCCCTGCCGAAGTTAACGTGATATATTCCCTCAGACATGCGGCTGGCAACACCGAACAACCAGGACATGTCGCATTTCAGTTCGGCACAAACTAAACACAGCAGGAACAACCTGTTGTAGAGAAACTAGAATGTTAGACTCAGATCTCCTCCATTTGCTCCAGTTTTTAAAACCAAGTGGTCGCAGGGAAACTTTAGCTGTAACATTTTGGATAATATTAAAATTAAATGCTCTTAGTATATGAAATGTATGCCGAAAACTCCGGGAGACACAGCCTGTCAGTCAAAAGTCTTAAATCTTGTTCTGGGATCTATCTGTTTATTTCCACAGGGACATCATTTAAAATTAGACGATTTTCAAGTTGAGTTTGGCGGAGCATTTTCTCCCGACACAACAGAACGGTGTATATTGTTGTGGGGCTTATAACAGGTCAGTGTTTGTCTAATGAAGTGTCTTTTCATTCTCAGATTGAAACATGTCCACTGTACTTGATGAGACAGCAGCTGATGTTCCAGTCAGAGACATCACAGTGAATCTGTCCCGGCTTGCAGCAGGTCCACAAGGTCTGTCATCCTCAGAACCAGAATCAGAAATCCTTTATTTGTACCGCAAATGGGGAAATTTCTTTGTTACAGCAGCCAAAGGTCAGGAATATTACAATAAACAATAATACAAATAAAAAATAAACAATATAATAAAATAAAAAGATAAGAAATAGAATAGACTCACATATACATAATATTTACAGTATGAACAGTGTAGGCAGTGTATTTTTATTTACAAATAATAAATATTGGTATAAAAATTGTCCAGTTGGTGCAAACCAAAGTGAGAATGGGATATGTGTAGAGTTTGAGTGCACATGTGAGGTCTACTGGGAGCAGTGCTGGTTGTACAGTCTAACAGCGGCAGGAAGGACGGACCTGCGGTACCTCTCCTTCACACACTTGGACCTGCGGTACCTCTCCTTCACACACTTGGACCTGCGATACCTCTCCTTCACACACTTGGACCTGCGGTACCTCTCCTTCACACACTTGGACCTGCGGTACCTCTCCTTCACACACTTGGACCTGCGGTACCTCTCCTTCACACACTTGGACCTGCGATACCTCTCCTTCACACACTTGGACCTGCGGTACCTCTCCTTCACACACTTGGACCTGCGGTACCTCTCCTTCACACACTTGGACCTGCGGTACCTCTCCTTCACACACTTGGACCTGCGGTACCTCTCCTACACACACTTGGACCTGTGATACCTCTCCTTCACACACTTGGACCTGCGGTACCTCTCCTTCACACACTTGGACCTGCGGTACCTCTCCTTCACACACCAGGAGCTGCCCAGTGTGGTGACAGTGACCTGCAGGGGGTGGGACTCCTTCACCAGCAGCGATGACAGCTTGTCCATCATCCTGCTCTCTCCCACCACCTGCACTGGGTCAAGAGGGCGTCCCAGGATGGAGCTGGCCTTCTTGATAAGTTAATCAAGTCTCCTCCTGCCTGCTGCCGAGATGCTGCTGCTCCAGCAGACTACTCCATAGAAGATGGCTGATGCCACCACAGAGTCATAGACAGTCCTCAGGAGTGCCCCCTGCACCCCACAGGACCTGAGCTTCCTCAGCAGATGGAGTCTGCTCTGACCTTTCTTGTATGTTGCTGCAGTGTGATCAGTCCAGTCCAGTTTATTGTTCAGGTGAAGAAGAGGAATACTGTAAATAAGAGGATGCACTGTTCTGTACACGCAGCAGGTCGGCTGACATGAAAATAATTTGACATAAATGTGGTTTATTTTGTCTGAACTCTGACGATCATCACATCTAGCAGTTACTTCACATCCTCTGTTTGTACTTCAGACTTCCTCTGTTTGTTAGTTTGTCTCGTTCTGTCTGTCCAGCAGCTCGTCTCTGTCACTGATGGTCGGTGGTCACATGAACGTTGTCATGACGTTTTTTTAGCTTCAACATGTTTAAATCTTTGAGTTGCAGTTTTTTGACTGATGATGTTTTGTTTTAATGGTGGCAGATTTATCGGTGTATCAAAATGCTCGGGCGCGACAGGACATCTCGCGGGTGTCTAGGGAGGAGCTGGAGGACCGGTTCCTGCGCCTCCATGAGGAGACCCTGCAACTCAAACAGCAAATTCACCAACAGGACGACAAAATCAAGAAGTGAGACACACACACACACACACACACACACACACACACACTCAGGTGGACCACACATATACAGCCCTGTCTGAGATTAAAATGTTTGTATTTTCTCATTATTATATGAAAAACATTTGTGAAACAGTTCTAATGAAAGCAGCTAAAGACCTCCGACTAAAATCAGATCTTCTGCTGTTACATACATCAGACCATCAGAGTGATGAAGTTGTGTTTCTGGACTTTTGACCTCTTCACCCTTCAGGCTCGGCACTAAGCTGATGAGGCTGGTGAAGGACCGGGGACGTATGGAGCAGCTCGCAGCGGGAGGAGCAGCTCAGCCGATCTGCAGGGTGAGGGACGTGGGGATGGAGGAGATTATAGAGGACCTCCAGGAGAAAGTCCGGGGGCTGCAGACAGAGAACGAAGGGTTGAAACAGCGCCTCCTGGTGGCCAAGCAGCAGCTCCTCAACTCGCAGAGCAGCAGGCCGTCGCCATACGGCCACGTCCAATCACGGGTCAACTCTGGGTTAAAGAAGCTGCGAGATGACGCTTCCTCTCCTTCTCAAACTCGACCAAAAAGTATGTCACAGATCTTTACGTGTGGAGTCGATCGTAGAGCACCTAGAGCACGTAGAGCACCTAGAGTACGTAGAGCACCTAGAGCACCTAGAGCGCCTAGAGTACGTAGAGCACCTAGAGTACCTAGAGCGCCTAGAGTACGTAGAGCACCTAGAGCGCCTAGAGTGCCTAGAGTACGTAGAGCACCTAGAGCACCTAGAGTACGTAGAGCACCTAGAGCACCTAGAGTACGTAGAGCACCTAGAGCACCTAGAGTACGTAGAGCACCTAGAGTACGTAGAGCGCCTAGAGCACGTAGAGCACCTAGAGTACGTAACTTCACAACCACAGTAATGTTATAAACGTGTTCCTCCAGAGCTCTATAGATGAATCATCACTGCAGTACCACGTCACATTAAAATATATAATGTGAAGGAATTCTGCATTAAAATGTCAAAAATCAATCAGATCTTTGTTCTACAGGAAGTTGACTCGTGTTCTTTCATTGTCCAACAATATTCAAACCAGAGAAATCCACAAGTTTGCTAAAGGTAACGGTGCGTTCATGTGGCAGCCGGTGGCTTCTTCTGGAGAGAGAAGACCAAAGTTTAAAACATTACCTCGTCTCAGTCACATCAGAAAGGTTTCCATCAGCAGTCATTAATTAATTGTATGTTCTCAGTTTGACCGCAGCATCATTTGTGTTTATCGCCCCAAACAGCCAGATGACTTTTTCTGTACATTAGCTGTAAGCTAGTTTCTGTGTGTTTGAACTCAGGTGAAGCTTTGAGTGAAGTCAGCACTCAGCAGGTTCTGGTTCTCTCTCTCCTCTCTGTAACGTTACGTTCATGAAGTAAAGTCCATTTCCCCTCCAGCTCCAGTCACATTACAGAACCTGGAGGTCACCTCCGGATCACTGCTGCAGTCAGGTTGATCAACAGGAGTGAAGATAAATCACCTTTTTAATCCAGAAAGTTAAAAGGTCATCTCTGAGCTCTCCTCCCGACGGTAAACGTCTCCGGATCAGAACAGAATCTGATGAGACTCCAGGTGTTTATTCCTCCAGAAGTTCTGGATCTGCACCGACTCTCCTCCAGAGTTTGTCTTGTTTGACCCCTCGCTGCAACTGCACAGTAACACTGATCCTGTTGAACCTGTTGAAAATACGATCACCAAAATGCCTTTAAGATATTAATTATAATCTAAAATATGTCAGCAAAGTTTTCTACAGTTAGTTTTCACCTGCAGATCACCCAAACCACTCTGACTCACAGAATCCAACAATGAGACCAGGGGCCGACTCAGATCCCAAAACACTGAAGTTTTTCCAGCTGCTGACCCTGTCAGAGAGGACAACTCATAAACCTCTGGATTCGTCTGTACAGAGCTTGTGAAGAATATTTCAGGGTTTCTGTGGCTGAACATCGTCACAGCCTTTCTTTTCCTCACTGACTCCAAACCTTTTCTTATTTGTCCTCCTGCTGTTTGTTTTCCCTACAATAATCTCATTATAATGATAATAAGTCACAGTGGATTGGACAAATCATCTTCTGTGGACAAACTTGTTGGTTTTGTCTCTTGCAGGTACGAGGAGTTTGGAGGGAGCGGGGAGACCTCCGACCGGACTCTTACCTCGATTCGGACACAACCTGCTGGAGGAGGCGAGGGCCGAGATCCGCAACCTGTGAGCGCTGCACCTTCACCACACACCTGAACAACAGACCAACACTTATTTATTTAGGATGAACTTTTAAACTTGATCAAATCTACAGAAGACAGATTAAATTTAAACCTCAGTTTAGTTTCCTCTCTAAACTTAAATTAGATTGAATTCTGTTGCACCAAAACTTTAAAGTCCAGTTTCAAGTGTGAGCAGTATTAACGTTAAAGAGGCTGAACTGTTAACACGGCTGTCTGAACTCAACCGAACGATGAAGTTAGTGGAATAAAATGAAGGACGGACTGAAAGCACATGAGTTTTGTGATGCCGCTGAACTTTGATCCAGATACCAGTTCACTCAATTCTGGATCAGAACTGAACACTGGACCGACTGTCACACAGGACACTGACACAGATGCAGCTGCTTCACTAACACCACATTTCCACAGGTGCTAGCTCGGCTTGACTCACATGTATATCTCCAGATTTGTCTCCAGAAACAGCTGAAGACAAACATGATGTCACCACAGTGAGGCTGGGACATTTTATTAAGAAAAACAGAGCAGCTTTTATATTACGGGGCTCCAACAGCCTGCAAATACATTTTATTTCTACATTCATTTATATTTTGTGGAGCATCTCCATATTGATGAAACTCTGTTTAACTTTGGTTTACTGAACATTAACACAGCTGCTGCCAAAGACCCAAACACATCGTTAAGATGAAGATGATGACTCTAACAGAGCTTTGACAGAGCTGATGGCTGAGTAATTAAAGTAAAGAGTAATGTAAATACTTAGTGTTAATTAGTGTCATGTAAAGAGTTGTTGATGACATCTTTCAGGTAACACGTCCGTCACTGTGGGGAAACGGTTTGTCTCTGACACGCAGGTTTCCTCTCAGTTTTACATCTGTCATATTTGTAGTGAGTGAAGGTATTTGAAGCTAACCGTTAGCTTCTTTGTTACCAGAGAGAATGTGATCGAGCTGCAGCGGAGCCACATGGAGGAGCTGGAGGGAGCCAACCAGCTGCTGCACGACGAGCTGAGGAGGAAGGAGGCAGAATATGAGGAGCGACTCCTGCAGGTCCGACAGCAGCAGACCTCCAAACTCAGGTGAAATCTTATGGTTTAGTTTTTATTCAGATTTGTGTGAACTGACCCTTTTTAAAGCTGTTATGTGTTCTGAACACTGTCACCTGCCAACCTCCTGCTGCTCCCACAGAGAAACACGTGATAAAACGTTCATTAATCATTTTAGGGAGAAATGTGCCGTTTACTGAACATCATGTCATCGTTCAAACAAAACCTGAAGCAAGTTTATAGTTTTCTACTAACCAGACCCATATGCAGTAGTTAGGGCCGGTACCGGTACCAGGAGGTAGAAATGTTCCACTTTTTTTATGATCCCTTAAATGTGGTTATCAAACACAGGCAGGATATCTTACACATCAACAGTGACAGCAGAGCCCTGAAACAGTAAACATCAGTGGAAATGTAATAATTATAAATCATCTTTTCTAACATAAAAGTGTTCATATCAGCTGATGTTGACAACGTGCAGCTGACACCGATATATCTGTGACAGGCCGATACCTCCCATAATATCCACCAGCAAGAAATGTCATTGATCAACCACAGCTTCACTGTCCTGGTTCACTCTCAGCTCTCACTGCGTCATTTTCACTGACAGAGCTGTAAAAAGTCAGTGAACACAGGACAGTCAGACAGTCAGACAGACAGTCAGACAGTCAGTCAGACAGTCAGACAATCAGTCAGTCAGTCAGTCAGACAGACAGACAGTCAGACACACAGACACAGAGTCAGAGAGCAGCTGGTGAACAGATGTTTCCCTCAGGAGCTGCTGGAGACTAAAAACAGCTAAAAGATTGATCAGGAGACACAAACATGATGAACACATGAATCAACATGATGAACACATGAATCAACATGATGAACACATGAATCAACATGATGAACACATGAATCAACATGATAAACACATGAATCATCATGTTGATCTGTGACTGAATGTGGAAATAAACAGTTCACAAGTTCAACATGTCAACGAACATACAAACAGAACTAAGACCACAGAAATGGACCGTAATGTAATTAAACGTTTTTATTTTATCTAACAATTATATTATTATATTATTATCAATATATTAAATATTATATTACAAAAGAAATACAAGGAAAAGATGTTTATACAATACAGGAGTGAGGAAGGTGTTTAAATATCACCAGCTGTTCATTGTTTATTCATCCTCTTTATTTGTTACGGACTTTTATGTTGCCTCTGAACATGGAAGTGTGTTCATGTATGGGTGAGTCATGTGTGTATGTAGGCGTATATATATGCTTGTGTATACGTGTGTTGTATGTGGGTATGTATGTGTGCGTGGATGTATTCTTCAAGTGCAAATTTTGCACTGAGAGAAAAAAAAAAATGATTGGGATTTCATTGTTTGAAATGTTCTCTGTTGTCTGGTTGGTAGGTTACTCTCCAGATGCACATGATGAAGAGGGAAGCACTTTGACAGGGTGTTTAATGTGGGTGAAAGGGGGAAGGAGTAAATAAGTTCTACACTTCTTCCTACTCCTCCGACATGTTATTTAATTTAATTTCAGCATTATTATTATTTTGGGTGTTAGGATGTGTGTATCATGACTACCATAATCATGTCTAAAAATTGTGATGATGAATGGGAAGGGAGGAATCAAGTTTTAGTTTTGTTTCCTTTCTCGCTTTTCCTTCATTCCTTCATTTTTTTCTTTGACTGGTGAATGTCTTTTTATTTTGTTTGATAATGCTTTTCTCTTTTTTAATTTCTTTTATTTACATGTTCGAAATAAACTAACTAAACTAAAACTATTATATTTATCGATAATGGAAATAATTGTTAGCTGCAGCGTCGTGGTTTTATTTTCAGTCACAGCAGTAAAACGACTTCCTGCCAGAGTTCAAAACACAATCAGAACTCAGATTTTCACACCAGATCTTAACTTGTGTTACAAAGATATTATCAACAGCCAGCACAGATTCAAAAACACAAACATGATCATATTTCATGTTTCGAGGACTTTTGTTTTTCTTTGTGCCGTCAGATCGTTTTATTATATTGAAGTTTAAAATTCTGGTATTGAGACGACTGTTATACATATACATTATATATATACACACACACACACACTCTCACACCTACATGTCAGTGCATACACAGTCATGTACAGGAAGACGCGCACACACACACACACACACACACACACACACACACACTTAGACCTGCTAATTAGCTTCAGTGGACTGTGCTGCGTCTCTCCTGCCTGTGTAACGATGTTGATGTGCTCACACTGAGCAGAGGTATTGATTGTGTGGTGCAGCAGACAGGATGGAGGTGATGCTCATGTATCTGCTCTGTAAACAAACTGAGTGTCGTCTCTCAGGTCACATGTCAACAGCAACGTGACGATGATCAAGCTGCAGAAGCAGCTGGCGGACAGGTCCAACGCTGTAACAGAGCTGGAAGGACGATTTCTACAGCTGCAGGAGGTGAGGAGCTCTACCGACCTCGTCCTCCTCCACACCATCAACACAGCACAACTGATGGAAACCAGTAATCACAAATCAATACTTGTATCTCTGTGAGGAGCAGCTTCCACCTGCTGTCTCTGAGACAACCAGTCTCTAACAAAAGGAAACAGCTGGTTGTCTACATACAGGTGTTGATTTTCCCTTCTGATTCTGTTATTTAACAATGAGCTTCACAGTGAATCGACCTGGTACCAACATCCATCCAGAACATTTGCTGAATTTACAAGAAGGAACAAATAAGTCAGAATTAGTCAGAGACAGAGTTTCACAAAGTTTATAAAGTGTCTCCAACTCAACAACTCACTAAACTGACACATTTGTGAAGGGAGTCTGGGGACAAAGAAGTCGCCTATATTGGTTACTGTTTAGTGTATCTGTAAAATGTGACATGTTTAGTGTCAATAAAATGTCGTCTTCTTCTCAGAGTCAGAGGATGCTGAAGACGAGTCACGACGCAGCGATGCTGAAGGTGGACGAGCTGTCTGCTCAGCTGAAAGATGAGAGGATGAAGAGTCTGGACCTGGAGAAACAGCTGCAGAGCTCCACTCTGGCCAGGATGAAGATGGATCAGGTGAGCTACACGACAGTTATTATACGTGTTGTTGAATCTCCATCCAGTCAAAGACTGGAGCTGGTGCTGGTTTGGAGGGCAGTAAAGGGCTGTGATGAAACCCTGCTGTCCTCGTCTGGACCAGGACCAGGCAGTGATGAATGAACTCCCTGTTAATGTAGAGTTACTGCACATCTTTTCAGCTGCAATGACTGAAAAGTCAATAAATTGTTAAATCGATCAGAAGAAACAAATCTGCATCTACTTCAGTATTCAGTGAATCGTTTCAGACACATGTTAAACAGTAAATTGCTTCTCACATGTGAGCACCAGCTGCTTTTTGTCATAGATTAAATAAATATCAGTGAAATGTATTTGTGTTTATGAAAGTAGTTTGTCACTATCTATTTTGATGACCCAACACAAACTGTGGCTGCTGAGCCTCATTCTGTCTGAACAGCTGTGAGATTAAAAACATTTGGTTTAAAGTGACATCAGGTATCACTTCTGTTAAATACAGGGTTATGAATTAAAATATAATGAGAACACAAACATTTGAGCTGTCGATGGATCAGACCAGCGTCACATGACATCATATAAATAAAGTTTGTGTGAAACTGTCAATGGATCCACGACAGACTCATCTCTTCTTCTTCTTCTTCTTCTTCTTCTTCTTCTTCTTCTTCTTCTTCTTCTTCTTCTGGTTTTGTGCAGCTGCAGGAGCGAATCAGTGAACTGGAGCAGGAGAGGGACCTGCTGAAGGACAACAATGAAAAACTGGTCAACAGGTAAAGAGCCTCACTTTAGGTCAGGTACATGATTTACCTGTAACACAGGTGTATGACAGGTGTGATTCACCTCACCATGTCATGTCCCACTGCTCCCAACACAGTCTGCTAACGAGCTGATCCAACGTGGTGATCGGAGCTGTTAGACGTGTCTGTTGTCAGACGGCTCGTCTACTGATCGCTCACGTCAGTCGTCGTGTGTGACTCCTACACGTCTCTCATTAATCAGCTTTATGTTTATGTTGTGTTGTGTTGTGTTTGTGTGTTTTCAGTGCCTTCGATGTGTCTCGACAACAGAAGTGGCAGATTCAGGAGCAGCAGCTGAAGTTACAGATCGTGCAGCTGGAGACGGCGCTGAAGGCCGACCTCGTCGACAAAAATGAAATCCTCGACAAAATCAAGTCTGAGAGAGGTCAGAACTGATCTGCATCCCGAGTAATACATCCACTTTATTCTACTGCTGTACTGGTCCAGATAGTCCGGAGGAGGAAGCAAAGATGACTTGGTTATATTAATAATCTGTCTGAGCTGGTTAAAATATGAAACATACATATTTTACCATCACTCACTGAGTTTATGTATTTATACAGCTGCTGGCAGTGAATGTGTTGTTACATGAAGAGTGCAGTATGAACCATATTTGTGATGATAAATGGATTTAAGCAGAGTGATGTTTGTCTTCAGATACGAGCGAGAAGCTGACAGAAGAAAATAAGAAACTTCAGATTCAGTTTCTGGAGCAGAAGCAGCAGCTGGAGGAGCTCAGAGACCGTTTAAAGTTCTACAGCAGGGTGAGACTCTAAAGGTCCATCAGTAAAATGTGTGTCATACTGAACACACACGTTTCCCCAAAACAGATTGTTTAATAGTTTCTGTTCAACATGTGTGTAAAAAAATATAAAGACTTTAGATTAAAAGACAAAGAGCTCACGTGGTGTTTTCACAGGACAACGAGTACGACGTGGCTGAACTCACTGAGGCGCTGCTGCTCGTCAAGGTCAGTGGAGAGAAAACACCTGCTGTGTGTGTGTGTGTGTGTGTGTGTGTGTGTGTGTGTGAAATATATATCAGTCAGTTAAACTTTCTTACCTGTAGATCAGGGCCTGATCCACATCTGATTTGGGGTTCATGTTATTGATTAATTAACATCACATCTCTCAAATTTCTCATCTTTAATATTTAATTATAAAAACATTCTGCTGTGAAAATAATTCAAATAAAATTATCAGATTTTTTAAATTAAATTTTGAAGTTGTCCTGTGTAGAAATAAGTGGGGTGGAGTTATTTGGTTATTTCAAAGAGAAATAAGAAAAAATCTGAACTTCCTCGTGTTATTCAGCCTTCGTGTCCACTCAAACAGAGTTTATGAGGAGCGCTTGAATCCACCCTGACGTCCCCGTCGGTGCCCATACACTTTCCCCTACAAAGAGTTTAGACGTGCACCTGAATGCAACATGAAGTCCTGGTCTGTCCATGTGTGAGTCTGACTCACTGACAGCAGAGGACAGATTTACTGTGGAGAGAAGCAGCTCGACCTCAACCGAGACCAAAACTTGGCTGAGAGTCTTTGACTGTCAGGAGAGTCTCACAGGTTTACACAGAAATATGTCCACATTTGGTGCGCGGTGGACTCAGACATGTTCTGACAACTACATTTACAGTCGCTCTGTAAGTTGTGTACTAGAGAAGGTGAGGCACGTTATCTTTCTGTGTTAGGAGCTGATAGTAAATCCTCTGTAACGTTCCTGAACAGCTCACTTCACTCTGTCCAACTCTCTGCAGCCGTTAACCTCGTCGGTGTCAACGTCACTAATCTGTGGACAGGATGGCTGGAAATCATCTCGAGCTTCACTGTAGCCTATTCAACACCACCGACAATTTATTGATCAATAGAAAATTACACTTCATAACGTGTTGTAGTCTTCAGAACACGATGTATGGGCTGGGTCGGATGTGGACCAGTGTCTGGACTTTGCCTCCTTTCCTGTTTGTGTTCACACTTTGATGATGAACCGGCTCATTAACAGATTCTCTTCACTCCTCCTTCCTCCTCTCAGTAACATTTAAAATGTGTCTCCCCCCACAGACGCGAAAGTCCCAGAAGAACGGAGATCTGGGCTTCCTGAAGGAGGTGGAGGAGGGAGTGAGCAGCGTCCGAGAGCTGCGAGCCGCTCACGCTGAAACCATCCAGGAGCTGCAGAAGACCAGAAACCTCCTCAGCATGGAGAGCAAGATCTGCAGGGACTACAAGGTGGACACCAACTCATTTCATGTCTGCCTTTTATATCCTCCATCCTCTTTTTCAAACCCACTGACATTTTGCTGGTTCTGAAGGTAGATGTGTGATCTGGTCTGATCAGAAGCCCCCAAAGACCCTCAGAGCTGATACACAGCACTTTAATCTCATAGTCAGTGTTAGTGTTCAGCATCCAGGGGGCCCGGGGGTTAAAGGGGAGGTCCAGTAACATGTTCTGGTGTGTAAATGATTCAAAATTACCAAAAGTTTTAGACCCAGTCCAGTAGATCTCCTGAGCTGGCAGCCACGACTGCGACCTAAAGTTACATCCACTGAAAGTGTTTGTGTCTCTGACAGGCTGAGGTTGTTTCTGAGGATCTGAGAACATCACAGAAACAGATCCTGCAGACGGACCTTAACATCTGTTTTATAACCAGAAACACACGTCATGTTGTCAGAACCTTGAGGAACCGCTAGCAAGAATTTATTTCAAAATTATTATTCATGACTGAATATTTACGTGACTCCAGACGAGGCGACACTGGCTCACCTCGCTGCCCTTCGACACTGCGACCAGCAGATTATCGGGTCAATATTCAATATTTTTCCGATTATCAGTTTCTGTGTTTTTTGTGTCTGACTGCCGATAAAATAAAATAAATTAAAAACGTGCTGCTTCACTTCACAAGTAACAGCCTCTCAACACAGAGTAATCTGTATCTGCAAAGTAACTAGTAACTAAATGTAAATAAATTAGTGCAGAGGAAGTCAAAGTGGCAGAAATGGAAACCTCAAAATGGTAATAAAGGACAGAGCTGCAGTTCGTTGTTACAGTCCATCACTGGTTATTCTAAATGTTGACTGGAAATGTTTATCAGTGATCAATCTCCTTCATTACTAATAATCAGTATCCAAATCAGTCGATCTCTAATCAGTCCTGGTTTGAGTCCGACTGTGAGGAGTTTGGTTCACGTCATCGTTTTTGATTTGTTTTTGTTCTGAACATCCAGTTAAGTCAAAGAATGTGAAAAGTAGGTCCACACGAGGACTCGTGTCCACCAGCATGTGTTCACTGAAGACATCATGTGCTCTGATGGAGTGTAAGTGTTGTCCATCTCTTCTGGTTCTGATGAGGCGGAGCTGGAAGCTGTGTTAAAGAAGATGGACGGTGACCGAGCGGAGCATGAGCAGAAGCTGGAGCGACAGGCTCAGCTGTTGGACACGAGGGCGGCGAAGATCAAGAAGCTGGAAGGTAAATTATTTATTCATCATCATCCTGCAGCCCATCATCACTCCTCCTCTTGCTGAGCTGCAGGTTCAGATCCAGTCCACTGTCATGTCTGTCCAGTAAATATGAAGCTACTGCTGGTTAGCTTAGCTTAGCATGAAGATGGAAACAGAGTGGAATAGGGAAACAGCTAGCCTGCACTGCCAATGGTAAAAAGCTGACTTTACATAAAAAAATGACTTACAGTTGATGAGTTAAAAGTTTCTGATCTATAAATTCTGAGTCAGTTTACTTGATTTCTTTAGTTCAGTTCACCTGTTGAGATTTTACAACGATGCTCTGTTATAAAATCCACCTCATGGCTCTGAAGCTCACTGTTCATCTAGTTAAAACGTCACTATAGGCTTCTAATCATGGCTGCTCCCAGGATGCATTTCAGCGAGAACCATCCAATCGCAGAGCTTCTCTTCTCAACCAACAGCAGGTGGAAGCTGAAGATCTCACAGAAGAAACATCTGATATTAAAATCTGCAGCTTGATTCACTTTTGGATTCATTTGTGGAGACTCGTGACAACAAAGAGATTTAACCTCTGACTGTCTTCTTCACCATGGCAACCTCAGCTGAGACTCATGGGTATTGAGACATGAATGTGAAGAATTCAAACTGTATGAATGTGACATCATCCAGGAGAGTTTCTGTGTTGAGGAGATCCAGCAGCTCACCAGCTGCTCTCTGACTGTCTGTATGCTGATCAGCAGGTAGTGTTGTGGCGTTTTGCAGCTTTTACTCTGAAAATGATAATAAACTTTAATCATATAGCAGTTTTAAAAACACAGTGACAACGTGCTGAATAAAACAAGCTTAAAGCAACAAAACACACGAGGAGAGTAAAACAGAACGTCATGAAGAAACTCAAATCACTGAAACGTTCAGAAGGGATTTAAAAGACGACACTGAGTTTGCAGGTTGTTCCAAAGTCGAGACTGTAAACGCTCCAATAACTTTAGTTTTACATCCAGACATTAGAACAACAAGTAATGATGCATCTGAGGATGTGAGGATCTGAGGATGAGGATCTGAGGCAGCCTTGGAGCGACGCCTCTCAGGCTTTTAGGTTATCAGCAGGTAACCAGAAGAAGACAGGGTCCTCACTGAGAGCTGAGAGTGAACCAGAGCAGAAAGACTGGAGCTTCACTGTCTGTCTGTCTGTCTGTCTCTCTGTCTGTCTGTCTGTCTGTCTGTCTGCCTCTCAGCCTGTCTGTCTCTCTGTCTCTCTCTCTCTGTCTGTCTCTCTCTCTGTCTGTCTCTCTGTCTCTGTCTGTCTCTCTCTCTGTCTCTCTGTCTGTCTGTCTCTCTGTCTGTCTCTCTGTCTCTCTGTCTGTCTGTCTGTCTCTCTGTCTCTCTGTCTCCGGGTCTCTCTGATGATCTATGAACTGATGAACTTGTTTGTCCTGTCGTTGCTCCTCAGCTCAGCTCAGAGACGTCGCCTACGGCACCAAAACGTACGTCTTTAAACCGGACCTCACTGATGAGGACGAGGCAGCGGAGCTGGATGAACCTCTTCACCTCGAGCGTGGAGAGAACCTTCTGGAACTTCAGATCGTCGGCGCCACACTGTCTCCGTCCGCCCTGGAGGTTATGGGTGAAGGAGAGCCCTCCACCTTCTGTACGTACTCCTTCTATTTGTTTGAGCTGCACTCCACCCCGGTGGTGACGGGCCAGAAGCCCAAGTATGGGTTCACATCGAAGTACGTGGTGAGCATGGACGACCGCTTCCTGGACTATCTGCACAGACGCTGTGTCACTGTGGAGCTGCACCAGGCTCTGGGTTTGGACTGGAGGACTCTGGCCACCGGTCAGCTGCGGCTGCAGCAGCTGCTGGAACAGGACGGGAAAGTTTACGGGACCGCACCGCTGGTTGGTGAGTGGCATCGCATCACACCACCAACAGTCAGCAGCGATGGAACACCAGCTCAGATGTTTTACTGAAGGAGAAGTAGTCGTATGTAAAACTCTGTAACACGTCTCAGTCTCAATTATTAGAAAACAAATCAAATAATAAAAAATCTTTTATTGATTTTAGATGAGACAAAAAAACTGTTTGCTTGTCTGCATATAAAATATATGAAAGTGACTGAAACCCTCAAAACTGACAAACTGCACTGATTTCATCGTCCGGTGGTTTGAGTCCAGCTGGAGGACGTCTGTCCACTCTGAACAATCTAATCAATGACGCGTCCATCAACATGTGATATAAAACTTTATTTAACTGACACATTTCATACAAAATATAAATACACTGTGTTTCACAGAAGCTGAAAAATACACATAAAAATACAGATGCAAGAAATAAAAAACATTAAAAACAAAACAGAATCATGAAAACAGGTTCATTCTCTACATGGAGTCTGATCCAGAGTCAGTGAAGACTTCAGCCCTGCTCATCGTCTCTTCCTGATGATATAAAGTCAGGCTCAGTCATCATCTCCTCCTGATGATATAAAGTCAGGCTCAGTCATCATCTCCTCCTGATGATATAAAGTCAGGCTCAGCCATCATCTCCTCCTCCTGATGATATAAAGTCAGGCTCAGCCATCATCTCCTCCTGATGATATAAAGTCAGGCTCAGCCATCATCTCCTCCTGATGATATAAAGTCAGGCTCAGCCATCATCTCCTCCTGATGATATAAAGTCAGGCTCAGCCATCATCTCCTCCTGATGATATAAAGTCAGGCTCAGTCATCATCTCCTCCTGATGATATAAAGTCAGGCTCAGTCATCATCTCCTCCTGATGATATAAAGTCAGGCTCAGCCATCATCTCCTCCTGATGATATAAAGTCAGGCTCAGCCATCATCTCCTCCTGATGATATAAAGTCAGGCTCAGCCATCATCTCCTCCTGATGATATAAAGTCAGGCTCAGCCATCATCTCCTCCTGATGATATAAAGTCAGGCTCAGTCATCATCTCCTCCTGATGATATAAAGTCAGGCTCAGCCATCATCTCCTCCTGATGATATAAAGTCAGGCTCAGCCATCATCTCCTCCTGATGATATAAAGTCAGGTGAAGTCTCGTAGTCCACAGAACATTTCTGGAGCTTCACAGTAAAACAGAGTTGCAGCGTTCTGCTGAACAGCTGAAGCAGCTGGAGATGATTTAAACATCAGATCTCTCCATACAGCTCGTCTGCTGTGATCACAGAGATCGCAACCTGATCTGAGGAGACCAGATTTACTCCCTGGACGTGCGGTCGAGCTCGTGCTAACACTTTTATCTCAGCTGTGAAGATTTGAGCTCAAAAAAGGGTGAAAAAAAATGAAAAAAGAGATTTATAGAGTCAGCTGAAACATGCGGTCGTCTCTCCGTCAGGTGTGTCTGATGAGCTGCGCTCCTTCGGATCTGTGGATTACTGGCTGAGACTTCGGATCCCCATGACAGAGACCATCCGTCTGTTTAAAGAGAGAGTGAAGGCCGTCGGCTACGTCCACACTGCGCTGAAGGACGACACACAGGTACGAGAGCGAGAGTGTGATTCTCTGATTTCTAATAACATCAAACTTAACATCTTTCCTCTCCTCCCGTCAGCTGCAGCCGGCTGGCAGCAGCAGCAGCAGCAGCAGCAGCAGCTGGAACGAACTTCACATCACAGTCCAACGCTGCCGAGACCTGCGGTCCAGAAGCTCCCAGCAGCCCAGCCCCTTCGTGGTCTACAAGTTCTCAGACTTCCCTGATTACCTGACTGCAACCATCCATGACTCCTGCCACCCACGCTACAACGACCTCAAGTCCTACTCCATCCCCATGGATGGGGATCTGGACCGGTACCTGAAGTCTGATGTCCTTCACTTCTACGTGTTCGACTACAAAGAGGAGCAGATGGACGAGTACGTGGGGAAGGCCAGAGTGCCTCTGCTGCCGCTGGCCCAGGACGAGGAGATCGGTGGTGAGGCTTCACTCTGCCGGGGCCTCGGTGTCTGGACTCCTTTCAGCCTGCAGCCAAACCTACATTCAGTTTCTCTGCTGTCAGAACTATTCATCCATTCAGTGATGAGTGTGCAAATACCCCGACTCATCGTTTCAGCCATTGTTCAAGCAAAAGAGCTAAAATGTCCAAACACACTGCTTTTCTTTACATTAGTAAAAAATAAAGATTTAATTCAGTTTTAAAATCAGACAGACGTCCTGACAGCGACCGTTTCTCTCGTTTGTCCTTCAGGTGTGTTTGAGCTCACTGATCCCTCTGGACTTCCTGCTGGCCATATTGAAGTGTTGCTGAAGTGGAGGTTCAGTTACGTCCGTCCATCAGGCGCCATCATGACTGTAGAAGAGCCCAAATTCATCCCAGGCCAGCTGGAGCAGGAGCATCACAGCGTGGAGGACAAGGACAAAGATGAGACGCTGCAGGAGGAGAAGGAGGCCAGACAGCTGTTTCATCGGTCCACCTCTCTGTCTGAAGGTGCCGCGTCTCAGGTCAGATGATACTTGAACTATTGAGTCTCATTCGCAGGTCTTCTTTGGGTTGGAGTCGGACCGGAGCCACAGAACCACAGACACGTTACAGAGACAGATTCTTGTGTGTTCAGACAGAGGTGAACTGTAGAGGTGTCACGACTGGAGAGAAACAGCAGAACCAAGTTTATGAGATCAGTCAGAGTAAATAAATGCTGAGAGGTTCTGATCTGAAGTCCTGCTCTCTGAATCATTTCAGAACAGGCTGATGTGTGTTTCTACTAACTGTCTTCATTTAATCTGAAGTTTCTCTCCGTCAGGCTCGACTGCCGAAGCTCAGACACAAGACACAGGTGAAGGAAGGACTGACCGCCAAGAAGGTCACGTTTGTCGATCCGACAGCCTCCAACAGCACTCAGCAGGTGAGACATGAGTCCATCTGGACTTTGATTATATTTCAGTAGAACTACAGTCCTGATTTATTGTTTAATCTGATGACTGTTAACATTCAGCCACAACTGTTTAAATGAACACCGGTTGTAATTGATCCTCAGTGTCTCTGTGATACAACGTGAGGCTGAGAGTACACATACAGACAGAAAGTAATCAGAGTACAGCTGGAGAACATTTGTGACATGACCAGAGAGAAGTTCTGAATTCTGTAGTTTTCAGGGCCGGAGTCAGTTGTTCTGTTCCAGATATTCAAGAGTTATTTAAAGCATTTCTCAGTTTAATGTACTGAACTCTCTGTGTCCTGATACATGAGGTTATTTATTAAAGCACAATGAGTGTGTTGTGTTGGTGCTTCTGTCTGGTGTCAGGTTGAGGACAGGAGCTCAGCAGGTGTGTCTGCAGAGACGAGACAGATGACATCATCACCTGTTGTAAAGGTAAAACTGATGTCTGTAAAGATTCTGCACTGCACATATGAATAATATGATGGTCAGGTGTTCTGGACACAGGTGTCACATCAGGTGTCACATCAGGTGTCACATCAGGAAGTTTAAACGCTGCGTTCAGGTCTCGACGCAGTGACGGCGTCTCTTTCTCTGCGGAGGAATAACTACGTTTTAACTGCAGCTGATGTGAAAACAGTCACTCTGAGACTTTGTGCCTTTTTCAAACAGCAGGTTTTAACTCCAGCTGCTCAGAACACAGAAGAAGAAGAAGAAGAAGAGGAGGATGAAGAAGAAGAGTCACACTTCTCTGAAGGACAGCTGGTCCCAGTCAGCTCTCAGTCCTGCTCCGACGACTCTGAGATCTCAGAGGAAATGATTGAAGGTAATTAATACTGATTAATATGAATCATTAGAATCACCTGCAGTATTTTATACAGTCACACTGAGACGATTCAGCTTCAGTTCAGCTGTTCAGAGTTTGTACACTTTGTTTCATAACGACTCTCCTGTCGTCTCAAATGATTATCTGAACAGAACTTTGTTCTGTGGACCCACTGCAGTGAAACGCAGTACTGTACTTGTACTGTACTGCAGTAGCAGTATTGTAAAGTCATGGAAGCGGTGGTTATGTAGAAAACTAGTTCAGATTTGAATCAAGTGTAAATTAACTGATTTCTGTTTGTTTACATTCACGATCAGTTTCCATCCAGGTTTTAATCTCAACCTTTAAAATGCAACAAACACAGATTCATGATTCAGAGTCTGTGTGTGGATCAGCCCTGGTGATGATGATGAGGCTGTAACCTTCATCACATTAACAGTAAACTAACAGAAAGATGTCTGATGTCATCATGTTTCCATGGTTTCATCGTTTGGGTGAAAGTTTCTGTTTGTTTTTGATGATGAGTGAAACATGTTGGGATCCTGTTTGAGTTTATTTTTATTAGTTTTGTGTTTTAGTCAAAAGATCACATTAAAAAAGTGAGTGGTAGTGTGTGTGTGTGTGTGTGTGTGTGTGTGTGTGTGTGTGTGTGTGTGTGTGTTTTAATCAGTATTGTTATTTTTATGTTTTGTATCACCTTATCTAGAGTTAATTCACAATGGTATAAAAAATGATGTTCCTGTTATTTTTCCTGGAGGAGTAAACGGTTCTGATCCGTGTTGTTTCTGTTCCCGTAACTTTTCTTTGTCTTTGTGTAAAACAGTTTCTGACGGTTTGATTTCAGTGTGGACAGAAACACGTGTTTTAATCAAACTGATCTTTGGGCCCTGCTCTCGGTTTTAAAGGAGCAAGTGTTTTTGTGTTGTTGCAGAGCTTCCTGAGCAGAACACATAAATATTGAATGTAGCTGCCAATAATCTTCAGACTGGGCTTCATAAATGTTAATGACGGCCCTCAGCGTCCATCTTCCTCAGCTCGTTACTCCACATCAGCAAACATCCTGATGCTGTTGTGTTCGGATCTTTGTTATTGGCACGATGCTGTTGGTCACACGCTCAGAATCAGTCTTCCTCTGCTGGACCTGTGGCTGATCTCACTCCTGTTTGTGTCTCCGTCCAGACGAATCTCCAGCAGCCAAAGAGGATCAGAGCGAATCGACTCAGTCCGACAGCGATGACTGCATTGTTCACGGACCGGCCGCGGGGAGGAAGGTGAGTGAAACGCCTCTGTTTACCTTCACACACCTGAGAGGGGAGCGCGGGCCGGGCCTCCCGGTGCTGATGGAAAACACAGCTGCTCTCATGTTTTGATCGTGGGCTGATCTGTTTTATTTTTGTTGCTTCACTTCGATTTTATTCTGCAGGTTGAAGTCGGTGGTTTGTTTCTGATTCTCTGTGCAGGCAGACAACAACAATCATGATGGATTCACCTGTCAATCATCTTCTCAATCAATCAGTTCATCGTCCGCTCTGTAAATACTGAGACTGAGACACATAAAGAAATGTCTCAGTAAATATTCACCAACAATAAATGTAGGCAGTCATTAAATAAATAAAAAGTATTCATGGACTAAAACTGCCAAAGTCAAACATCAGTCAGTCAGTCAGTCGTCCAGCAGCTCAGAGCGAGCGACCCGTGTTCAGAAGTCTTGTCCTCGCTGCAGCGGCGCTGGGTTCCAGTCCGACCTGCGGCCCGGTCGTCTCACAAGCCTCCTGTCAATAAAGCTGTGAAGAGGCCAAAAAAATACTTCAAATAAAAATCAATCAATCAATGCTATTAAATGCACCAAGAATTGTATTAAAAATAAATGTAGTAATTTATAAAATGTGACATAAAAATATTTCTTTATTTATTTACTTTTGTATTATTTCCCCTATTTTTATTTATTTAACTTGTATTTATTAATTTTTTCAATAAATTTCAGGCCATGCTGAAATAAATGCACAAAAAATGATATAAAAAGTAAATGAAGGCATGAAAATGATAAAATGTGACATAAATTAATCTTTTTCAATTTTCTTCAGTTCTGAGTCGTCTCAGGAGCAGCAGCAGGTTTTAAAGAGATTTGTTACTGTGATTATTCGTCAGCTGTTAATTAATCTCCAACTGTTTGGATCAATGTATCTGTAATCTCTAAGTTCTCAGCTGTCAGCTTGTTAAATGTGACAGTAAACTGAAAGTCTTTGGGTTTATGGACTAAATGTTGATGATGTAACAACTTAAATAACTGAATATGAAAACAATCAACAGATTTGTTTTGTTTCTACTCAGAATCATTACTGATGCTTTTATTCATGTAACCGTCTGCAGACGACTGATGCACCATAAAGTTCATATATAGTTTATAATATTCATCTTGACCTGATCTCGTCTGTCGGCTGCTTCAGTCTCATGTTTGACCTGTGAGGCGTTCAGGGACAGTTGGAGACTCAGACACTGCTCATGAATTAATCAGGAGTTCATTCTGTAATCGTGTGAAGTAACGCTGTGATCCGTGTGTCTGCCGTCAGCCGTCGGAGCGGCTGCGTGTGGAGATCTCGTCTCTGAGCTTGAGGCCGGAGTGTCGGGTGGCCCGGGACGGCAGCGTGGTGCGTCTGTTTGTGGAGTACTCTCTCCTGGATCTGCCCACAGAGGAGACCCCCCTGTCTCTCCCCAAACCGCCCCGGGGCAAGAGCATCAACTACAACTACAGCAAAGGTCACTGTTCTGTACTCACTTCGCCTCACTGACAGTCTGACGAGCACCATGTCAGTCATCGTGCAGCGCAACACATTCATATCTTTTCCAGCCTCACCATGTCTCTGAAACGATTGATTTATGATGTGTAGAGTCATTAATGACGAGCCGATCGCTGCTTTTCATATTCTGATTGAAACATTCCCACTCGAACACATGATGAATCATAAAGTCCTGCCTTTGTTTAACTTTCACACCTCAAACCTCCTGAAACAGACGGAGACGCTCCTCTCCTGCTGATCTGGGTTCAGTTCTTCACAAAAAGTTGGTGTGACAAACAGACTGAAGCTGAGCAGGTTTGAACTGAACCACAGATGAGCTGTGAAAACAGAAGAAATCCGAACGTTCCCTCAGCTCTGTGTTAACATAATATGACATTTGTGCAGCAGCAGTAAATGTTGTTTTTTACTCGGGTGAAACCCTGAGAAGAAATCCAATCACTGATCGTGTTCTGTGTTGTTGTGACCTCACAGTCGTTCCTGTGGATGCTGAGAACAACGAGGCGAGGCGGCATCTGCTGAGGGGCGTCCTGCAGGGACGAAACCCTCAGATGGAGAGGTGAGACAGCTGAGAGGGAGACAGATCCACAGACATACCTGATCATGTTAACAGCAGCTGTCTGTGAACACACTGTCTGTTTCAACTGATCCAACCATTGAACCAGTAACCACAACATCACCAGACTCCCTTAACAAATGTGTCAGTTTAGTGAGTTGTTGAGTTGGAGACACTTTATAAACTGTGTGAAACTCTGTCTCTGACTGATTCTGACTTATTTGTTCCTTCTTGTAAATTCAGCAAATGTTCTACATGAACTTCTTTCTGTCTTTGTGTAGAAACATGGAGTCTGTTTGTCCCAGTGATGGACGGGTTTGTTTCATACAGAGCAGGAAGTGACATCACATCACAGGTGTCAGTCAGACGCAGGTTAATGTAGCAGTGAACAGGCTCGTTGTTACTGTGCTGTTTTATATGAACTGACAGATAAAAACAGAAGAAGAAGACTGTCGGTCCTCCCACACGTTCTCTCTCCTTCCATGTTTCTGCTCTTGCAGATAGTTTTGGTTTTATCTCATATTTTGTATTTTACCTTGACAGCCCGTCGGCTCCACGCAGCTTCTTTCCTTTTAAAACATTTTATTTTTTGCCATCGTCACAGCCTGAACAGAGTCTGTGAATAAACCATGACGGGACAAAGGGGTCAATATAAAAAATTAGAAAAATAATGAGTTTGTTGGTTAAAACTACTCGACGACGTGTTTACAGCTCGTTCTGCTGCCCTCATGTGGACAAAACGACCAGTTACTGCAGGACTGACTGAAGACTGGAGAATATTAGTCTCTGGAATAATAAGAAATTAATAGTGAATGAAAAATAATCATAATTTACAGCGTCATCATTGACGATGATAATCAATAATCAATGTGTGTGTTGCTGTTGACAGGATCCGCTTCACGGTGGTGAGCGAGCCTCCGGAGGAAGAGGAGCAGGAGAGGGAGTGTGAGGACGTGGGCGTGGCCTTCCTGAGGATCCCCGAGATCCTGGAGAGACAACAAGACCTGACTGAGACCAGTCTGCACGGTACACGCACACACGCACACACGCACACACACACACACACACACACACTGAGAGCCGCTCAGATCATGTGACACAGATATGTTCATGCTGGTATTCACTGTGTGTGTGTGTGTGTGTGTGTGTGTGTGTGTGTGTGTGTGTGTGTAGTTGTGGACGTGGAGGACAGCAGCGAGGTGATCGGCAGTCTCACTGTGTCTGTGGAGGGTCTGGAGGCTCTGCAGGCCATCATGGAGGACCAGGACCAGGACCAGGACCAGGACCAGGACCAGGATGGAACCCCCGTCTCCTCTCTGCTTCCATCAGCATGAGGCAACAACACAGACTCAGCATCACGTGACAAAACACAGAGAACACAACAGCAGACGTCATCTCACAGACATTAAACAGCTTCAGACGGATTGTTGGACTCTTGGTTCTGGTTCTATGGTGTTTAGAATATTTACACTGATGTCACTCTCTGACATAGTTTAGTTTTCCTGAGGGAACTCTGAGCGTTTGTAATTTGCACAGATTTGGTTGTAAATGTAGACTGAAGACTGAGCTCAGGTCGTTCTGTCCAAAATATCTCAGCATCTCCTCAGAGGATCAGTTCAGCTGACTCCTCCTCTCCACCACCAGCAGCTTCACATGTGTAGTTTGAACTAAACATCTCAACACCTCTGATGTTCATGTTCCTCAGGATGAACTGTGATAACTGTGGTGATGACGTCATGTAGCGCCATCATCAGGTCAACATGTTAATGTGTTCAGTACTTTGGTTTCTGACCAAACACCTGCAGATCTGAAGAGTTCACATCAGCCTCAGCTGCACTCTGTTTACTGATCATTAGCTCATGTTAGCATGCTAACACGCTGAACCAAGATGGTGGACATGTTGAACATCATACCTGCTCAACATGTTAGCATGCTAGTGTTAGCATTTAGCTCAGAGCATCAGTGTGTCTGTCAGTCACATTTAACAGTCGTCTCAGCAGCATTTCACTGACTCCATATGTCAGAGTGACTTTGTTTCACATTAAAACATTTTATCACTTTTAACCTTCATGTTTAAAAATCAAACCAGGTTCAGCTGCTGGTTGTAAACATGGAGGGCTGCTGGTGCTGCTCAGCAGGAGGTGGAGACATTAAGGCAGCTCCGTCAGATTTAGACTTCCTGTCTGTAAACGGCTCCATGTGGACGTCTCTGTCAACACTGAGTGTAGATTAAAGGTTGTGTGTTTTGGACACCAGCTTGAAATGTAAATAATCTTATTGAACTGAATGTGTCACAAAGTGAGACGTGTGAAGGTTTGTATGAACACCAGCTGTAATAATGACCTTTTATCATAATGTAAAGTTTGTTCTGTGTTGATTCACTGCAGTCATTTCATGTATTTCAGGTCTGTTTGTGTATTTTTTGGCTGAAGGGACTCGTTAGTGAGTCTGCAGCTGTTCATGTAATATTTACTGTCGCTCAGGCTCAACTTTTAGTTTTGTGGACGTGAGTCTGAGCTTCTTTTATTTAATGTTGGATGTTTAGTGTCGGTGTGCCGATGTCTCAGAAACGTGCCTTAAATCAGAGCTTCCCTCTGTGATGTTTTGTATTGTGCTCTAATAAAGAGTCTTTTCTGCACATGTGGGGAACCAAACATATTTCACAAACATGAAGACTTTAAACTGTGTCTGCGTTACAAACTTCTAACAGTCAGAAGAAGACAGCAGAAGTCTGAGACTGCTGACATGAAGCTGAAAGAGTTGATGTTCACATTGAATCAGTCAGACTTTATTGGTGCGTCACAATGAAACAATCCTCTCCCGCTTCCACAGCAGCATGAGCACTCGATGAGCCATGCCACCCCAGCAGAACCCGACAGAACCCACAAAGCTCCAAGAAACTGTCAGCCTCACAAGGTCACAAACCCTGAGGACCATTTACAACAACGGAACAACCAAAGAAACATCAGATCTGCTGTAATCCAACATCTCAGATCAGGTTGTGATCTCTGAGATCACAGACGAGCTGCATGGAGACATCTGATGTTTAAATCATCTCCAGCTGCTTCAGCTGTTCAGCAGAACGCTGCAACTCTGTTTTACTGTGAAGCTCCAGAAATGTTCTGTGGACTACGAGACTTCACCTGACTTTATATCATCAGGAGGAGATGATGGCTGAGCCTGACTTTATATCATCAGGAGGAGATGATGGCTGAGCCTGACTTTATATCATCAGGAGGAGACGATGGCTGAGCCTGACTTTATATCATCAGGAGGAGATGATGACTGAGCCTGACTTTATATCATCAGGAGGAGATGACTGAGCCTGACTTTATATCATCAGGAGGAGATGATGACTGAGCCTGACTTTATATCATCAGGAGGAGATGATGGCTGAGCCTGACTTTATATCATCAGGAGGAGATGACTGAGCCTGACTTTATATCATCAGGAGGAGATGATGGCTGAGCCTGACTTTATATCATCAGGAGGAGATGATGGCTGAGCCTGACTTTATATCATCAGGAGGAGATGATGGCTGAGCCTGACTTTATATCATCAGGAGGAGATGATGGCTGAGCCTGACTTTATATCATCAGGAGGAGATGATGACTGAGCCTGACTTTATATCATCAGATGACTGAGTGACTGTTTATATGAACTGTTCCTTTAAAGCCAAGTTTGTTTATTTGTATTATTTATATTTTGTGTTTGTGTGTTTGTGTCATCATCAGTGTGATTTATAGATGAGTTCTATAAGTCATAATTGTCTTTGTCGTTATTTTTGATGAATTGTTTAAAAAATAATAAAAGTCATTTTCATTATTGATTATTCATCATTTTTTAAGTGAAAATGATTCAGATGTGATTATTGTGTTTTTTCCTCTGTGACAGTAACGACGTCTGAAGACTCACTGCAGCCTGACACAAATTCTGCTGCTATTTCTTTCCCACAATATTTCCTCATCTGTTGGACGAGTGATCAGCTGATCGATGGAGAGGATGATGTGGAAAATGAACCAACAGTAGAACTATAATAATTGATCTTTGTCAGCTGATGTAGAAATGATGGAGGTCTTGCTGTGTTTGGCTCTCATTATCAGCTGATCTGTTTTTGTTTCTCTGCTCGTTGTGTTTCTTCTTCCTCACCTCGTCTCGTCTCTTCGCGGCAGCTCGCTGGGCGGCGGCCTGTCAGCTCCAGCTGACAGCGACTGAAGAACAGGAGGAGAAGAAAAGCAGCGAGCGGCTCACAGAAACATCAAACTGAGGACTGAAGCAGTCGGAGCTGAGGACGGCGCCGGTCTCACTGCTGCAGGTAAAACTTTAACGTCTCAGGTGTCATCAGCTTCTGTCTTTATCTACTGATAATGGAGCAGGTCGTCCAGTTATGACACAGTCAATTAATTGATCTGAACTGATCATTAATACTTGTTGTTCAACTGAATATCTTTAAGACGTGATGAGGTCACATTGTGCTTTAGGATTTTGTTAACGGACCAACATAATGAGCAGATTAATGAGTAATGAAGATGATTTGGGTTGTTGCAGCTCTGATGGTGTGAGCTGTTCCTCTCTTTTCTTAAGTCACAGTTTTTGTATAATATAATAATATTTGCAGAACTTCAGAATAAAGCGGGAGGTTCTGTGTTCCTTCAGTTTTTATGGGAAACATTTCTGGCCTCGGTTGTTTCTGTCTCTCTGTGGTTGACGTCTCCATGGTAACATGTAAACGTCTATCAATAGTCTCTCTGTAGGAATACAGCAGGACGTCCGCAGGACTTCAGCTGTTGGTGAAGGTTGGTCACTGGAGCTGAGCCGGGCCTCACAGACAGCCGGGTCGTTACCGAGACATCGTGGGATTTTTGTGGTAAATGAGATGAAATGTTGCTGCTGAGCAGCTCAGACACAGAACTGTTTGAGTTAACTGATGAGGGATGAGCAGCTTCACAAATACCCCAGTTCAACCCAAGTGAACCAGGTGCTGGTTCTGGGCTGGTGCTGGTTCTGGTTTAAAGTTGGTTCAACCTGTGAACACTTTAAGGACCGGTTTGCTTTTTCCACGGGCATGAGAGCCACCGTAGAGTCACATCATTCAGTCACTGTATACGTCTGAACAACTGTGGCAGAACCAATATGATCCAGTCTTTGCGAGTGTTACTGCTGACTCTGCACGAACACATCCAGACATGACCGGTCCTCGGACCTGCTGCTTCCATCACTGAAAACAGAGTCAGAACTCGCTACAGTAGCTCTGGTTGTTAAAATGGCGGTCATAAGCAGTTTTAGTTGGTCTGTGGTCAAGATAACCCGACATAAGTGGTTCTCACAGCAAACTGTTGGAGCCACTCTGGAACCTGACTGACAGTTTACCAGAGTAGGCACTGGCTCTGAACCAGCACCTGAACCGCCTCAGTTGAAAAGGGTTATAACTCTAGCTGTGGTTCTCCTCAGGGCTCAGTTCTGTTTAAACATTAAACCTGCCAAACATTTACATGTTCACATTATTACTGTGAGCTACGATACTGAGTTCAGCCTGACTGTTCTGTTCTGACCCATGTCACAAACTGACAGATGCATGTGTCCTGTCTGTCCTTTAATTCTGGTCTGTGTCGGCCAGCCTCAGAGCGGGTCACCATGAGTCTGGACGAGGACGCTCGCTGGCTGGAGTGGATGACCAAACAGTTTGAGAGCATCGCCGGAGACGACAAAGAGATCGACCTCGACGAGTTTAAAACTGCTCTCAAGGTCAAAGAGGTGAGAAAGACGGGCCGGAGCAAGTAATCAGTTACTTTACTGAAGTCAGAGTACTATTAAAAGTAGAGTAAATGACCTGCATGAAATATCCTACTGAAGTAAAAGCACACAAGTACAGTAAGCTTCATATAGTAAAGTAGAGCAGTTTTCATGCAGTAAAAGTAATGATCAGATGAATCTGTGATGATGATGATGATGATCAGATGAATCTGTGATGATGATGATGATGATGATGATCAGATGAATCTGTGATGATGATGATGATGATGATCAGATGAATCTGTGATGATGATGATGATGATGTTGGTCGTGTCGTCTGCAGTCGTTCTTCGCCGAGCGTTTCTTTGCTCTGTTCGACTCGGACGGCAGCAGCTCCATCAGTCTGGACGAGCTGCTCAAAGCTCTGGACATGCTGATCCACGGCAGCGAGACGGACAAACTCAAGTTCCTCTTCCAGGTGTACGATGTGGACGGTCAGTGATCTCACACACACACACACACACACACACACACACACACACACACACACACACACACACACACAGGATTTTGAGCTAATGTCGTGTGGAAGATGAGTTGTAATCGCTTTCATCATCACTAATTAAAACAGGTTGCAGCTCACAGACCAGTTCTTCATTAGTTGGTACTTAATATTTACGTGGTTGGAAGAGGTGTGCTATGGCCTCAGCGCGGTACGGTTGCTCATGCACGAGCACGAGCACGAGCACGAGCACGAGCATGCAACGTGGACGTGATGTATAATCTTTGCGAATTATCCCACCTTGCATAATCAAGAAATCCAGGGATGTGAGAGGCCGTGTGTGACCACAGCACGTCAGTAAGGTCCTGTTCTCTGTTCTCCACTGTGCTGCGACCGCACTACCATGTGATGACATATGGACAACAGGTACCCGTGCCCAGGCCCGGTTGGGACCGGAGCAATGTGAGTGCAGGCCAGCAGGGGACCCGTTCACAAAAAATATGAACCATATTAACGGACGTCTGGTGTCAGACGTTCTCCAGCCTGAACCTCAAACATTCAAACATTCATCCTGTCAGTGTGAAACATACAACACGTGTTATGTTCTGATGTTAATGACTGTGAATGAATAAAGTTGTTCTTCTACTACTGTCTGCTTGCAGGCAGCGGTTCCATCGATCCGGACGAGCTGCGAACAGTTTTGAAGTCGTGTCTGCGTGAGAGCGCCATCTCTCTGCCGGAGGAGAAGCTGGATGATTTGACTCTGGCGTTGTTCGAGTCGGCCGATAAAGACAACAGCGGCGCCATCACCTTCGAGGAGCTCAAAGCCGAGCTGGAGAACTTCCCCGAGGTCATGGAGAACCTCACCATCAGGTCAGAAACCGTTAATGAAGTCAGCTTTCACACTGCTGCGTCCAGTCGACAGAACATGAAGAAGAAGAACAAATGATTGTTATATTTGGAATTTTATAGATCTGCAGATTAAATTTTTTATTGGCGCTTTAATGAATATTTCTCTGAAGTGTGGAACAGAAGGAGAAAAATAACTCACACCTGATGTCACCATGTGTCTGAGTGATGTGATCACAGGTGGACAGCTCTACGTACAGGTGAGGGTTTGAGATCTGATCACTCAGACCACATTCAGAGGAAGAAGAAGGAGAAGGAGAAGGAGAAGACAGTGTCAGCAGCAGCTGTTTGTGAACACTCTGTCTGTTTGAACTGATCCAACCATTGAACTAGTCACTACAACATCACCAGACTCCCTTAACAAATGTAGTGATTTTAAGAGTTGTTTCATGAGGAGAAACTGAACAAACGTTGTACTCTCTCCTGTTGGGCCGTTAGGTCGTTGGTGCCTGTGTGGACGATAATATGGCTGGGTGATCCCAGCTCAGCCACGGTCAAGAGCTCCAGGGCTCTCTGGGTGTTAGGGCACGGGGGAAAAGTGTCTGTTCATCTAGCAACTTCCCGTTGGAGTCCATGAGCAGGATAATTTCAGCCCTTCTGCCTCTGTGTGTCTGTGCAGTCTCTGCTCTTTACTGAGGAGTAGTGGGAGCTGATGACATCCAGCCAGGCACAAGCTTCATCAGTGTAGAAGATTAAGCTACATGCCCTCCCATCTTTGTACAGGTCGAGAAAGAGTGTTTCTGGTCTTTCCCGGAGAACTTGTTATTTATATTTGCGGTCCTGCTTTTTACAGCTGGGGGATATTTTATTGCCTCAGAGCAGGTAGACATCATGATACAGCAGGTAACTCTCTGAGGGCTCGGACTTTTGATTTATGACAGGAAAGTTGCCACTGCTGCCACTACTGCCACTGATGCTGTTGCTAGGCAACCGCCCAACTGTTATTTAGCTAGTGTAAGCTAGTTAGCTGTTAGCTTTAATATTTCAGTTGGGATTTTATTTGTAATTTATTTGTAATTTAAAGTGTTAAAACTTACTGTCAGTGTCCAGTAGTTGTCACTTAGTCTTCTGGTTTGTTTAGTTGAGTCCTCCTCTGTCTTCTTCTTTTCTTTTCCTCTGGTTGTTTTGACTGCTTAGGTTAGCAACATGTTAACAACGCCTCTCTCGCCCATCCTCTCCTCCTCAGTGCTGCTAACTGGTTGAAGCCTCCTGATCTGGACCAGAAGAAGCGACACGCTCCTCGTTACCTGACTCGAGCCTACTGGCACAACAACAGCCGGAAGCTGCTCTTCCTGTGTCTGTACGCCTGCCTCAGCCTGCTGCTGTTTGTGGGGGCCATGCTGCAGCACAGTCAGGGGGGGGCCTGGTACATGGTGGCCAAGGGCTGCGGACAGTGTCTCAACTTCAACTGCACCTTCGTCATGGTACGGCCCGGCCGGCACACGGGAGACAGGACGGGTGCTTACATGACATAATCATATTTCTGAAGCACAAAGTGTTTTTTAACAGTGCAGAGAAACAGCTGTCACACGTTAACAACAGCTGTCACAGGTTAACAACAGCTGTCACACGTTAACAACAGCTGTCACAGGTTAACAACAGCTGTCACAGGTTAACAACAGCTGTCACACGTTAACAACAGCTGTCAGAGGTTAACAACAGCTGTCAGAGGTTAACAACAGCTGTCACAGGTTAACAACAGCTATCACAGGTTAACAACAGCTGTCACACGTTAACAACAGCTGTCACAGGTTAACAACAGCTGTCACACGTTAACAACAGCTGTCACACGTTAACAACAGCTGTCACACGTTAACAACAGCTGTCGCAAGTTAACAACAGCTGTGACACGTTAACAACAGCTGTGACACGTTAACAACAGCTGTCACAGGTTAACAACAGCTGTCACACGTTAACAACAGCTGTCACACGTTAACAACAGCTGTCGCAAGTTAACAACAGCTGTGACACGTTAACAACAGCTGTGACACGTTAACAACAGCTGTCACAGGTTAACAACAGCTGTCACAGGTTAACAACAGCTGTCACACGTTAACAACAGCTGTCACAGGTTAACAACAGCTGTCACAGGTTAACAACAGCTGTCACACGTTAACAACAGCTGTCACAGGTTAACAACAGCTGTCACACGTTAACAACAGCTGTCACACGTTAACAACAGCTGTCACAGGTTGACAACAGCACATTTAACCAGACTGAAACTAAACGTAAATCTGAACAGTACCACGTGAAAAAAATGTATTTAATTAATATTTCATTATTTCTTAAATAGAGAATGAAAATGATAACTATAATATATATCTGTCTGTCTGTGTGCGTGTGTGCGTGTGTGCGTGTGTGCGTGTGTGTGTGTGTGTGCAGGTGCTGATGCTGCGGCGCTTTCTCACCTGGCTGAGGGCGACCTGGGTTGTGAGGGTCTTACCTCTGGACCAGAACATCCTGCTGCATCAGATCGTGGGCTACGCCATCCTCTGCTACACGCTGGTGCACACCACCGCTCACGTCCTCAACTTCGGTACAAACTCAGCGTCGATGAGAAGAGTTGCTGCTCGAGGTTCATGTCACGTGATAAGAGACGGACCGGAGCTTCGTTTCCTCTTATTTCAAACAAACATGTGATAAAACTCTGTTCTGTGGACAGACTGCAGCTAGAACAAACTCCTGATGAGTTAACTGTAGTTTTCTATGTGGAGACCTGCAGCCACAGGGCAACAAGTTCCTTCAATGAAGTATTTAAGAGATTAAATATTAAATTGATTCATTTTTAGAACTTATTTATTTTACTTTTTATTTTTGCTTCCTAATTTTGTCACATCATGTTGTTAAAGGCGCAGTACAAACAAAAAGGGGGCAGCATATCACCAGAGTAACTGCTAACTGTAGCTGCTGTTAGCTAAAAATCTCAGTTAGCTGTGCATCTAGCGATCCAGACTGGGAGCTCAGAGCCACAGGGGAGTGTTCATGTTTACACTGCTAGCACAGGACCTTTGGACTGGATGTGTCAGGGCCAACCGGTTAGCATGCTAACTTCAGTAGATATCTCAGCAAAACTGAAAAAATCTTAATTCTGTCAAAATAGCTTTTTTTCACATCCTGTTTTTAATTTGAGTTAATTTTTAAATCTTTATATTTCACCTTTAACCCGGTGACACATCCGTCTGTGTGAAGTCACAGCTCGTCAGTTTTTGTTTATATTTTATGACCTCATTTATTAATTTCTGATTTATATTTATATGATTTGATGAAAACGACACACACAGGTGAAGTAACTCAGGTGTGTGTGTGTGTGTGTGTGTGTGTGTGTGTGTGTGTGTGTTTCAGTGCAGCTGTCAGAGCGCAGTGAGTTCAGTGTGTGGGAGTACCTGCTGACCACCAGGCCGGGGATCGGCTGGGTGAAGGGCACGGCGTCGGTGACCGGGGTCGTCCTGCAGGTGGTCATCTGCCTCATGGTGCTCTGCTCCAGCACCTTCGTACGACGCAGCGGACATTTTGAAGTAAGAGTCAACGATGCCGACCATGTGTTTGTCGCAGGTGGAGGAGGTGTTCAGGTCCGGTGTGTGGAGGAGGTGTTCAGGTCCGGTGTGTGGAGGAGGTGTTCAGGTCCGCTGTGTGGAGAAAGGTGTTCAGGTCCGGTGTGTGGAGGAGGTGTTCAGGTCCGGTGTGTGGAGGAGGTGTTCAGGTCCGGTGTGTGGAGGAGGTGTTGAGGTCCGGTGTGTGGAGGAGGTGTTGAGGTCCGGTGTGTGGAGGAGGTGTTCAGGTCCGGTGTGTGGAGGAGGTGTTCAGGTCCGGTGTGTGGAGGAGGTGTTCAGGTCCGCTGTGTGGAGAAGGTGTTCAGGTCCACTGTATGGAGGAGGTGTTGAGGTCCGGTGTGTGGAGGAGGTGTTCAGGTCCGGTGTGTGGAGGAGGTGTTCAGGTCCGGTGTGTGGAGGAGGTGTTGAGGTCCGGTGTGTGGAGGAGGTGTTGAGGTCCGGTGTGTGGAGGAGGTGTTGAGGTCCGGTGTGTGGAGGAGGTGTTCAGGTCCACTGTATGGAGGAGGTGTTCAGGTCCGGTGTATGGAGGAGGTGTTCAGGTCCACTGTATGGAGGAGGTGTTCAGGTCCACTGTATGGAGGAGGTGTTCAGGTCTGGTGTGTGGAGGAGGTGTTCAGGTCCACTGTATGGAGGAGGTGTTGAGGTCCGGTGTGTGGAGGAGGTGTTCAGTGTCCGGTGTGTGGAGGAGGTGTTGAGGTCCGGTGTGTGGAGGAGGTGTTCAGGTCCGGTGTGTGGAGGAGGTGTTGAGGTCCGGTGTGTGGAGGAGGTGTTCAGGTCCGTTGTATGGAGGAGGTGTTCAGGTCCGGTGTGTGGAGGAGGTGTTGAGGTTCGCTGTGTGGAGGAGGTGTTCAGGTCCGGTGTATGGAGGAGGTGTTGAGGTCCGGTGTGTGGAGGAGGTGTTCAGTGTCCGGTGTGTGGAGGAGGTGTTGAGGTCCGGTGTGTGGAGGAGGTGTTCAGGTCCGGTGTGTGGAGGAGGTGTTGAGGTCCGGTGTGTGGAGGAGGTGTTCAGGTCCGGTGTGTGGAGGAGGTGTTCAGGTCCGGTGTGTGGAGGAGGTGTTCAGGTCCGGTGTGTGGAGGAGGTGTTCAGGTCCGGTGTATGGAGGAGGTGTTCAGGTCCGGTGTATGGAGGAGGTGTTGAGGTCCGGTGTGTGGAGGAGGTGTTCAGGTCCGCTGTATGGAGGAGGTGTTCAGGTCCGGTGTATGGAGGAGGTGTTGAGGTCCGGTGTGTGGAGGAGGTGTTCAGGTCCGGTGTGTGGAGGAGGTGTTCAGGTCCACTGTATGGAGGAGGTGTTCAGGTCCGGTGTGTGGAGGAGGTGTTCAGGTCCGGTATTGAATTAATTAATTATCTTTATATTAACTCTACTAACTCTACTAATTTACTTTGACATTTAATTTTCCATTTTATTTATTCATTTCTGAGTTTATTGATTTTTATGTCTTCTTGTAATCATGAACCAGCTTGACTGCAGTTCTGTTTGTCCGAGTCGTGTTGCCGTACCCAGCAGGTGGTGACATCCCATAATAAGCTTGTTTTTCCTGCGACGTCCTCTCACAGTGTGTGTTGTGTGTGATCGGCTCCCTCTTGTGTCTCAGTCAGTTACTGCAGCACTGTCACATCAAACATCATCACATCTTCATCTTTTCTTTGACTGAACACTTGAATGTTTCCGTCTCAGTCGTTCTAACAGCTGCCTGTTCGTCCTGCAGGTGTTTTACTGGTCTCACCTGTCCTACGTGTGGGTGTGGTCTCTGCTCATGGTTCACTGTGCAAACTTCTGGAAGTGGTTTGTGGTTCCTGGTTTGCTCTTCCTGCTGGAGAAGATCGTAGGAATCGCTGTTTCTCGTATGGGAGGTCTTTACATCGTGGAGGTCAACCTGCTGCCGTCCAAGGTGACCAGAAGTTGATTTAATTAGTTATCCAGTAACCGAGGACGATTGAAGTTAGGTGCAGCTTTACCTCAACTCGGTCTCAGACCTTCACGTGTCTGATATCGTCTCAGTTTTTATTCGGGCTGTGTTCTTCCTGTGTTCAGGTGACTCACCTGGTGATCAGACGGCCTCAGTTCTTCCATTTCAAACCTGGAGATTACATCTACATCAACATCCCAGTGATCGCAAAGTACGAGTGGCATCCGTTCACCATCAGCAGCGCTCCAGAGCAGTCAGGTACACCTCACCTGTTCCCTCAAGTTCTGTTGCTGTTGTGCTGTGAAGCTCCAGAAAACTAAACTTCGCCTGACTTTCCATCAGCATGGGGGGAGGAGATGATGACTGAGTTTACATGTTTGAGTGAACTGTTCCTTTAAGGCTGGTACCAGTACTTTACTGTGGTGACCTTTGACCTGCAGATTCTCTGTGGCTCCACATCCGCTCGATGGGTCAGTGGACCAACCGTCTGTACGAGTACTTCAGACAACCTGAGAGCCAGACAGTCAGTCCCAAGAGACTGGCCACCAGCCTGAGGAACCACAGACAGCTGCTGAAGGCCCAGGTTCAACACACACACACACACACACACACACACACACACACACACACACACACACGTTCCACCTGTGTCTTACCTGTGATCTCCTCACAGGAGGACTTGTTCAGCTCTACAAACTGTAATGGAGCGGTCGCTTCTAATGAGGACGACGCCATCGAGCTGATGATGTACCGTCAGAACGGCCCCCGGACCGACGTGGTCCCGGACCCGATGTCTGGATCTGAGGTGCCGGAGGAGCCTCTTCCAGACGAGCTGGGGCCGGCAGAGAGAGGAGAGGCTCCTCCACTCAGAGAGGTCGTTCACAAATATCAGCCACGGTTATTTTACAAATAGTTTTAAAGTTTTTGAGAAGATTAACTTTCTCTCCTCGTGAAACTGCAGGTTTCTGCCAAGTTTGGTGAGAATCACAGGTTCTGCAACATTAAGGTGAGCAAACACACCGTTCAGCATCAGCACATGAAGAACACACGATAACGGACATTTACATTTAAAACACCAAAAGGATTTTAAACTCTTAGAGGCTGATCACACCGGACCCGACACAAAGACAGAACTTCAACATCTGCTGAATTTACTAGGAGGCCCAAATAATGAAGAATTAGTCAGAGACAGCGTTTCACAACGTTTGTTCAGTTTCTCCTCATGAAACAACTCTTAGAATCAGAACATTTGTTCAGGGAGTCTGGTGCCACTGTGGTTACTGGTTCAGTGGTTGGATCAGTTGAAACAGACGGTTCAGACAGCTGCTGCTCACATCAGCAGGTTAGCAGAGAGCAGACATGTCATTTACATCACAGTCGAGTAGGCGGTCCTTCAGTGTGGTCCAGGACACATGAGGTCCAGAACACCTCTGAACGTGGTCTGAGCGATCAGATCTCAGTGTGTCTCATTCACACCTGCACTGAGAGCTGTCCACCTGTGATCACATCGCTCCGGACAGATGTTGATATCAAAGTCTATAAAGTCTATAATATAAAAACTCCTTCAATGCTGTAAATGTAATACCTGATAATGTTGTGTGAAAGTGTTAAGACGCAGTATTCTGTGTTGTGTGTCAGTGTTATGTGGACGGACCGTATGGGACTCCTACGAGACAGATCTTTGCCTCGGAGCACGCGGTCCTGATCGGGGCCGGTATCGGCATCACACCGTTCGCCTCCATCCTGCAGAGCATCATGTACCGGTGAGATGTCCGACTCTGACTCCTCTGTGTCACATCCGGTTGTGATCTCTGTGATCTCAGCAGAGCTGCATGGAGACGTCTGATGTTTTAAATCAAGTCTCCAGCTGCTTCAGGTGTTTTGCAGTTTTACTGTGAAGCTCCAGAAATGTTCTGTGGACTACGAGACTTCACCTGGATTTTCAGTATTCAGTGAACTGTTCCTTTAAGAGATAATGACGTGTTGTTTAGCTGCTGATTGTCTGTTAAACCATCACACACTCACTGCACAGCTTCTGTCTGCCTGAGAACGAGCTGTGGGACATGTTTCTGGTCTGAACTGTTGGACAGGAGGTCGGATCAGAGGGCTGCAGTGGACAGATGGTTGTTCTTTAAGTTCTTCGAGTGTGTGTAAAACTAAGTGATGTTGTTTGTTGCAGATATCGCAGGAGGAAGCAGAACTGTCCCAACTGTAACTACTCCTGGTGTGAAAACATCAAAGACAGCGACATGAAGCTACGCAAAGTAAGAAAACCCCAGCGAGGGTCCGCTGTCACACATCAGGTTAATGAAATGATTCAGAGAGCGTGTTTGATGGGAACAGGTGTGGACGTGCGTCTGTTTTGGACCCTGCAGGTCGACTTCATCTGGATCAACAGAGACCAGAAGTCATTCGAATGGTTTGTCAGCTTACTGACCAAACTGGAGATGGACCAGGCTGACGAGGAGCCAGAAGGTGGGACAGAGTGAATAAGTAGAGCGATACGTAGAGAAAGAGAATCAAAGCTCTGACGAAACTCTGCTGTCTGTCAGGTCGCTTCCTGGAGATGCACATGTACATGACGTCTGCTCTCAGTAAGAATGACATGAAGGCCATCGGCCTGCAGATGGCGCTGGACCTTCTGGCCAAGAAAGAGAAGAGAGACTCCATCACTGGACTGAGGACCAGAACCCAGCCTGGACGACCTGAGTGGGGGAAGGTGAGGACACACAGTCAGCCAGAGCTTCATAACCGTGAGCGTGTCCAACGTTAGAAACAGCAGACTTTCAACACGCAGACTTCTTAATAAGATAATAATGTGACATTTCTGAATTAAACAGAAACAGAAAGTGAGGAAATACTTTTGCTCGAGGTTCGTTCAGTCGTCAGGAGAGAGTCAGAGAGGGAGGAGGGCGAACGAGACGAAACTTTAAAACACCTCGTCTGAGTGACGTCTGAGCGATGGCTGTTGATCTCACATCACTTCATGACGTCCGACTACATCTCTTGTTGTCATTGTTTTGATTGAGAGGTAGAAATGATAAACTGTGTTTAATCAAACACTGAATGTGCCTCGTCGTATCGTTTAGGTTCAAATATCAGAAAATATGGACACGTGTCCATCACAGCTTCTCAGAGCGGTCGTTCCCCACAAACTCACCCAGAATTCAGAACTTTTCTCAGTTCACGTCGCAGATTTTCTGCAAAAAAAATCATATATATATATATGGGGCGGCGTTTAGCTCAGCTGGTAGAGCAGGCGTCCCGTGTACAGAGGCCCCGGGCTCGAGTCCCAGCCCCGGTCCCCGGGGTATCTTCAGCTGTTCTGTCAATAAAGCCATATAAAGGCCAAAAAAATAACTTCATATCAGATAATAACTTTCTGATGTGCAGCTCGTCATGTCAGAGATGTCATGAGATCATTTAGATAGCTGTTGCTGAATGTTTGCAGTCATTGAATTAAAACAATAAATCAGTTTTATTTTCAGTCATTAATATCCGCTGTAGTTTCACTGTGTTGAACCAGATGTTGACAGAATGAGTGTAGCTCTGTCACCTGGGCAGGTGACTCACACAGACTCACTGATGAGACTGAACATTATTTTAATTTCCTTTTCACATCTTTATGGTGAAGTGTTGATATTCATGACGGACCTGAGCTGACCTGGTTTCACTGAGGTTTCAGGACATGAGGTTCAGTATGAGGGCAGATTAACACCGATCAGTCCTGTTTTCGATCTTTGGTCCTGTTTGTTGTTTTGAAGGAAGCGGCAGAATCTGAGCAGGTCGTATTTACAGACGCAGTGTTTGACTGTTTTATACCGACGTGCTGTTACCTGTCCCTCGTTTGATGAGGGCCGGTTTATATTTTCTTATTATTTTCTTGTTTAATAAGTTGGACGTCTTTCTGGTTTTGAACATCATCACTGGCAGTGTTTCTGCTGGTTTAAGGTAGACGTCCTCTTTGGTTTCCAGTGCTGTGATGATCTCTGCAGACTCCTCAGTCACACCTGTTGGTGGTGTTGTGTGTGTGTCAGGTGTTTCAGAAGGTGTCCGAGGAGAACAAAGGGAAAGTGCACGTGTTTTACTGCGGCTCTCCGGCTCTGGCCAAAGTCATCAAAGCTCAGTGTGAACACTTCGGCTTCAACTTCTACAAGGAGAACTTCTGAGGAGGTCGCCTGCTGTTCAACACACGACTCCTGCTGTGCCACTGTGTGTGTGTGTGTGTGTGTGTGTGTGTGTGTGTGTGTGTGCGTGTGTGTGTGTGTGTGTGCGTGTGTGTGCCTGTGTGTGTGTGTGTGTGTGTGTGTGTGTGTGTGTGTGTGTGTGTGTGTGTGTGTGTGTGTGTGCGTGCGTGTGTGTGCCTGTGTGTGTGTGTGTGTGTGTGTGTGTGTGTGTCTTTGCTCTGCACCCTGTGCTTTTTTCTCTCCACGACCAGCCGCCTGTGTTGTTTCCTGCCTGTTTGCTGAGTGTTAGCTGTTCAGTCATATATGCACTGGTGTGATTTTACTGCTGACGCATCATTTATATAATATATTATAACGTACCTGTGTAGGTGTGCTGATGACTCATTTATGTATAGAGAATTAATCACGTTATTAAAAATCTCATTAAATGATAAAATCCTCTGGTCTGATTGATTTTTAACATTCATCACTTTCTGGTGATGTCGTTGAACTTTCATTAAACATCTGGCGCCGACGTGTACGACAGCAGTCGCTGACCCTGTTCACACCTGGAGTCAACATCTGTCCGGAGCGATGTGATCACAGGTGGACAGCTCTCAGTGCAGGTGTGAATGAGACACACTGAGATCTGATCGCTCAGACCACGTTCAGAGGTGTTCTGGACCTCATGTGTCCTGGACCACACTGAAGGACCGCCTACTCGACTGTGATGTAAATGACACGTCTGCTCTCTGCTAACCTGCTGATGTGAGCAGCAGCTGTCTGAACCGTCTGTTTCAACTGATCCAACCACTGAACCAGTAACCACAGTGGCACCAGACTCCCTGAACAAATGTTCTGATTCTAAGAGTTGTTTCATGAGGAGAAACTGAACAAACGTTGTGAAACGGCTCCGACTGATTCTGAATCATCGTCTCCTTCGTGTAAATTCAGCATTAAATCAGAACATGAAGTTGTTTGTTTCCTTGTAAAAAGTGTCAGTTTGCGGCAGCATGTTTATCTGTTCAGCACCTTTTAACAAGAGCAGACATTCAAAGTGTTTCACAGACATGAAAGGTACCAAGAAAAGAAACACGACATTATAAAAATAAAATAAAATAAAATATGATCTAAAAGAGTCAAATAAAAGAAATATAAGCTGAATGAGAGGAAACAGTGACAGTGACCTGATGAACCACCTGCTGGATAATTTCTCTTGAACATGATTAAATTCACTAATGAGCAGTTTCTCAGTAAAAAGACCAAAGCACCATTTTATATTTGGACTATGTTCTATAGATGTTAATATCCAAAATGTATAATTGAATATGTATAATAAGTTCGCTCACTTCATTAATGAACCAGTTTAATTTCTTCAATGAAATAAAAAATAAAAAATAAAAAACAGACCGATGAAAACGACCATTTCCAGGGATCCTAGTCGATGCAAGAGTGGCCTCTTGCTGGAGCAAATGATGTTATTTTCCAATGGATTTAAGTAAATGAGTATGTCAAAACAATTAAAAATATTTAAGAAGTGCTGATGATTAATTGTCTGATTGGGTTCCTGGGTCACATCGGTGAAAGATGTATTTTTGGGTGAAAGCAGGTGACGGTGCGTTTGATGAGCTGCTCTCGGCGCTCTGTTGATAAGCCTGTCTGTGTGACTTGCTAGCAGCTAGCTAGTTACGCAGTAGCAGTTTCGCGTCGGGCAGCTAGTAAAACATTGGACCAATGCCTTAGAAAACAATTTTTCTTCGCCTCCCTCAGATAATATGAATGTTGTGCGTTGATTTCAATGGACGCTGTTCACTAGAATAACCGCAAAACACCGATGTTAGCGTTAGACTGCTTATTATTTGCAGCGGCCACATTTTCCGTTTTTGGCCGAGCTAGCTAACTAGCTAGCATAGCTACTGTTAACTCAAGATAGCCTGTTAGCAACGCCTATGATGGCACAGCCAGGGAGCGACTCGATGAAGGAAGGTAGGCCATACAATTCGTTTTAATGATTTCTTAAGATAACTGTATTTCTGAACGCCTGCCTTAATAATGTGTCTAAGCTTGTATATCGACGCCAATCTTATTAAAACCCCAAATGAGTCGGCGCTTCGTTTTTCAGATCGTTGGCTTGGTTACTATATCCGGAATGGGCTAATTTAGCTCGGTTAGCTGCCTCTGAACGGGTTTAAAAGGCGAGCTAACGTGAACTAAATCAACTATTGGGGTGGTAGTTAACGGTCCTGTGGAGGCTGACGTGTAGCTGGTTGTCGTGTTAGCCAGAGTGAAACATAAGCACACATCCAGCTAACGTTTAAAACTGCTGCCAGAAACAAATGTGTGTGTGTTAGTTGGTTATATGTTATATATTGTGTTGTGGCCTCCGTCTCAAACGGCTCCTTGTTTACAATGTGCAGTTAATGGAGCACAAGTCAGACTGTCGCAGGCTGTAAGTGTGATGAGCTGCTCGCTGATGAGCTGCTCACTGATTTGAGGCTCAGAGTTATTAGCAGCAGTAATGTTGGTTTTAGGAGGAATAACTTGAATTAACATGTTTTAGGTAAAAGGACGTGTTGGTGGTGGCTGCTGTCAATATTTCAGGTGCAGGTATTAAACCTGTTTGGCCCTGCTGTCAGTGTCCACAGAGGATTATAGTGTGTGTGTGTGTGTGTGTATACGTGTATATTATAGTGTAGCTGTTGTCTGTTGTCAGTGTGGATGGACACAGCTGGTGCAGTTTCCATGATATAAATCATGTTCAGTTACATCTGTAAAGTCATCTCTTGCTGAATGTCATCCTTGTTGAGGCGTTTGGTGTTTTTGTCCCAACTCTTTATGTCCCAGTGAGAGTTGGTTGGACCGGTCCCCCCTCGGCGCCGCTCTCCTCCACATTCATACTGATCCAAAACATTCCACACATTCACAGTGTGAACTGAGCAGAGTGGCCACAGCTCTGCCGCCGGCCGCTGGAGCAGGTGGGATCGCAGCCCGGTGAAACTTGTTGAGGGACTGAACCTCATCAGCTGCTTTTCACGCTACAGTCCCACTTCTCTAACCTCAGCCTGCTGCCCTCACAGACATGTTGAAATTAAATGACACGGCAGAATCTAAAAGCAGTTTGTGATGTTGTGTGTGTGTTGAAGGATAATGTGGAAAGCCTTTGTGATTCATGGAGCCTGCTGTTGATCTGTGCGTGGTCGTCTATCGGAGCTAAACTGCATCTGTGTTTAAAGGGTAACATGCAGACTGAGTAAGAACTGGCTCACGTTCACTGTTTACAGTCGCAGCAGTGCCAACTCACTCAACTACAGGCTGTTTGCAATGTACATGCTACGTGCTCGTGTGAAGCAGGATGGTGTAACGGTCCACACTGAGCACGGGACGATGTCATCAACTCATGGCATGATTATCCTGCTGCGACTCACAACATCATCCTGATAACCATCAAAATATTGTCTAAGATAAGAGCTGACACGGTGCTGAGTCACCTGAACCTGGATTTATATTGCATCACAGAGGAGCAACTTTGTTAGTGAAAAACAAAACAAACAAAGAATTTTAAATCAGTGATTATTAATCATCAGCTCTTCCTGCACAAATACAGGATCAATAAATGGTGGTGACCTCGTCTCTCGGCCGTCGTCAGTGTGAACACGATGTGAGCTGAGCCTCCAGCCGTGGTGACGTAGTTCAGACTGAGTCAGGAAACCAACGTCAGCTTTTTACACTCATTCATGTGAATATATTCATGACTATCTTAATACTGATCACTAAAACTCACCATGATCGACTCAGTGTGGGTTTTTTATAGCGATCCACAATATTATCTTCCATCGTCCCGTCCCCAGTCAGTATATGATATTATCTGGTTCTGGTGATATGAGACGATATCTGGTGTTGTCCTGGTTTTAAAGCTGCTTTACAGTGAAGTGATGTCATTTTCTACATGTTCCAGTACTTCTCTTAATATTTCAGTGTTATGTTAAAGCCATATCTTTGAGCTCCAGAGGTTTTCCTTAAATTAGACTTGAAATAAATGTTTTCCGGTGGTGGAGGAAATATTGAGATACTTTGGTAAGAGTTTGATACCACACTGTAAAAATAGTAAAGTGAAATGTAAAATAAACAGGAAAGTGTCAGTAAAGAGTCCCTGAAGGCTGCGGCTGTTCTTCTGCCTGATGTCAGAGATGATTGCGACTCGGTCGTTAGTGTGAAAGCAGGATGTTTCTGTTGGAGCTCATTTTGTTTCAGACTGACACTGATGATTATTTTTCTCTAAACCATAAAAAACATCTGAAGTTGGAAACTTTAAAATGTTTTAGCATCAAAAATGACTTGACACATTTTTTCCATCTCATTTTCTGTTAACTGACTAATGAACTAAATGACTGATGGTTTCAGCTGGTAAACTGTTTGTTAACGTATAATAAAACGTCTTTTATAAACACTTCATATGTTTTGTGTGTAAAAATCTTCATTTGAAAAGTAACTAGTAACTAAAGCGGTCAGGTTAATGCAGTGGAGTAAAAACATCTGATTTGTTGTGCAGTAGAAAGTCTTTTGAAATGAAATAAGTAAAGTACTTGTACCTCAGATTTGTACTTGAGTACTTAAACTGCTTGGTTGTGTTTCACCGCTCGTGTTCAGACATCACTAAACTAACAGCACCTTCAGCTACGCAGCAATGTGAACGACATTTTGTCTGATCAAACTAATGAATTGATTATAAAAATCTGCTGTCAATGAAGCGATAGATTAATGAGCTCTTTGTCACAACGCTCCAGATGATCAGTGCTCAGGCTGAGCTCCCTCTGCAGGGTTCAGATCTGATCTTTGCTGCTTTGCATGCTGGGATGTCTGGCAGCAGCGTCACTGAGGAAACGATCCAAAACTGTGGAAGGAAAAGCTGCGAACAACCCAAACCTGCCTGGGCGGATGCTAAAATGGACAGTACACTGCAATTTGAACAGAATTTGGTGTGTTCAGACAAATGACAGACAAAGTTAAGGACTGCATTTGACAGACTGGTGCTGTGTGTGCAGGCCGGCCTTCTCACCTGCAGCTGGTTAACGATGTGAGACGGTCACATCATTTCTACTGCACGTGTTTCCATCGCCAGCTGCACTAACAGCCCCAGAATATCAGTGAGCGTTTCATAGTGTCGAACAAAGAGCCGTCATGAGTCTCTAACTCCACGGTGGGATTGAGTTTTCAGCCCTGACGGCTCCGCCAGTGTTACACCATCACTATCACACTCTTCTTTACAACAACAGCTCGACTTTATCCTGGTGTCTTTGACAGTATGACTCGTTTCAGCTTCTCGTGAACTCGTGAATTTTACTGAATCAGGATCAGTTCACCCTCTGACCTCGTCTTTAAATCACTAACGTGTCACAGCGTCACATTTTCAGATTGACTTGATTTCTTTTAATTCTCTTGGTTCATGAAACAATATGACCCGTGCTCGTGTCACTGAGGTCCACCTCCCTTCATGTGTATTCACTGTAGCCGCTGCTCTGCTCTCTCAGCCTAGACTCTGCATGGCGACCGACTGGCAGCAGTGGGAGTGAGCAGCCAATCAGCCAAGGCCACCAGTAGCATCATGGCGTCCCGTCAGAGGAACTCGGTCCGGATCCTGTCCAGCCGGGAGCGAGGCTCCCAGACGTTTGGCTCGCAGAGGCTCCTGCAGCTGCTGGTGGAGGAGAAAGTCCGCTGGATGAAATGGCAGAGTCAGGTGTGTTTCTGTTAATTATGTTATTCTAGTGTTACATAAATGTTTTCTGTTCATTTCATGCCAGTTTGTCTGAATCATGTTTATGTATATGTATGTGTGTGTGTGTGTGTGTGTATATGTATGTGTATATATATATATATATATATATATATATATACACACACACACACACACACACACACACACACACACACACACATATACATAAACATATATAACTTAAATATCAACTTTTTACAAACTACTGTGTAGGTTTTGCGTCGGCTGTGTTCAGTCGTTTCATCAGTAATAATCTGACCACCAGTCTCTCTTAACGTTTTCATCTTCCATTCATGTCAGCTGCTCGAGTGAGTGAATAAAGTCTTTACATACATCTGGTTCAGCGTGAGAAGAGCGGCGAGCGTCCTGCACACGCGATCATTAAAGGAAACTCCGTCAACTTTCCACATTAAAGTGTGTTTACTGGTTTTGGGGAGTTCGGCTGCATGTGAAAAAAGTAATATAAAGCTTTTTGTGGCTCCAGAGGAAGCTGCATGTAATCTGATAAATTGTCTGGCTACGTTGCATTATGGGTAATGTAGGCTCCAGGTTTTGAAAAGCAGTCCACTGGTGTGTCATTGGCTTCTCATTATGGACAGTTTGAAAACAAATGAACAAGAGATATCACCTGTTTTATTCCTCCTTTTCAAAACCTGTTTTTTTAATCGTCTGAAGAAAGTGAAGATGTATTATTCCTCCCCTCCTGTTGTGACTGTGAGCTGATTGGTTGACGGATAAACAGGTGGAGCTAAATCTTCAGTTGGTGCCGTTAAACCGTAGAAGAAGAAGACACAACAAAGAGCTGCGGTTGACGATCAAACGATGAAAACGTGATGAAATCAGATATTTCTGTTAGTTTACTGTTGATGTGAGGAAGGTTACAGCCTCCTCATCATCGCTCCACACTCAAGTGACGTTTAAGTCTCATGATTCATGAACTAAATCATTTGTTCACTCAGTCTGTTTCTGATTTTCACTGTGTTGCATTCTGATTTAATTGGTACAAAAATGTTCATCTCAGTAAAGTGAAATAAACGATTGTCGTGTGTTTCTCAGCCTCCCACCTCGTTGCTGACGTAAGCTGACGTAAGCTGCGTCAGACATCAGTCGCGTTCTTCAAACCGACTCCAACACAGTCTGTCTGTTTGTTAACCTGAACATTGTGATTGATGTAGTTCAAACCTAAATCATCCAGACAGTCCTGTCTCTCCTCCACCATGTCGAGGGTGTCCCCTCTGCACCAACACTGGTCTTATTGTGTCTGAACCTCTGAGCCTCAGTCTCACCACGAGACTATTCAGATGTTGCCCAGTGAGGCCTGTTGAGAATAAATGTCCAGTGTGTACTGAAGAGTCCAGACTGCGGGACAGAGCTGAAGACCAGACACAGTTTCAGCTGATCATGTGACAGTAGTATGGGTCTGTTAGGACTGAGTGATGTTGATGATGATATGTGACAGACTGAAGCTTCTGATGTGACATCACACAGAAAAACAAGTCATTTATTAGAGAACATCCATTTTAAAAATAGCACACAGTGGAGCCGAGGGAAGCAACGGTGTCACAGATTTACAGTATAATAATCAATTTAGAAAATATTAGTTCCCAGAGAAATCCACAAGTTTACTCAAAGTAACTAGAGTTGTTCTGATTCTGATGCCAGTGTCAGAAGTGCCGCCGATACTGCCGGGAATTGCAGGTATCGGTGTCGGCGAGTACGTAAATCTATTCACCGATCCGATACCACGTAATTTACAAACGGGATCCTGCTGCTTCCCAGTTAGCTTTGTTAGCTCTGCTTAACGTTACACACTGGAAATCAATTCTTCTTTGCTCCTCTAAAAGCCAACACAGGAAGTTGCGCTGTGCTGCCCCTGGCAACTACTGTTTTTAGAGCAGCGAAGAAGAAAGTTGATTTGAAGTGTGTAACGTTAAGCAGAGCTAACGGCGCTAACTGGGAATTATTGACTCTGGATAACCCCACCAGTTCAACGGCCACATGTTCAGTGCGCAAGGCTGCAGTTTGGAGGCGTTTCAACACCAGCAACCTTATAAAGTGTTTGAAGACGCATCACGAGAAAGAGTACGATGAAACTGCTCTCCACAAACGTTATGAGACAGTGAGGGAACATTTCATGTTGGCTGAAAGACGAGCAGTCACCTCCGATCACTGCTGCAGTCAGGCTGATAAACAGGAGTGAAGATAAATCCACTTTTTAATCCCAGAAGTTAAAAAATAATCTCTGAGCTCTCCTCCTGTTGGTAAACAGCTCCGGATCAGAGCAGAATCTGATGAGACTCCAGGTGAAGTTCTGGATCTGGAACAGGCACCCCTGTGGATAAAATGACATATTGTGCCTTTAATGGAATGAAAACAGACGGGTTTATATGGTTGAACAAAGGTTTTTTAAAACATTATGTCCTGATACTCATCAGACTTTATCTAAACTTAAAATACCTACATACATACACATACAAGTTTAAACAGTAATAACAGTAGAATTCAGTACCATAGACAAGCAAACAAGCATTAGGTTCTGGTACCATAGTATACCCTGAAACTGGTATACAGCTGCAATCCTCGTAGAGCCTCATCAGTGGACCTGTAACAAAGAGACGTTTGGTAAAGAATACTGAAATATTGTCATATTTAAGAATGTTTCCTGTTGTTGCTCCTGACAGAAAGTGGAGCTGCCGGACAGCCCTCGGTCAACCTTCCTGCTGGCATTCAGCCCCGACAGGTGAGAACATCACCCACACTTTGAAAAGAAGAGAACATTGCAGAGATCTCTCTGGAGGAATGTGTTATTGTTAGAATTATTGGAAGTTGTCTGCTGTCAGACTAAAATTGTGCTAGCTCGTTAGCTCGTTAATGATAATCCTGTGACCTTTTTCTTCTCTCAGGACTCTTATGGCTTCCACACACGTGAACCACAACATTTACATAACGGAGGTGAAGACTGGAAAGTGCCTACATTCCTTAGTGGGCCACCGTAGAACCCCCTGGTGTGTGACCTTTCACCCCACAATCCCCGGCCTGGTGGCCTCTGGGTGCCTTGACGGCGAAGTCCGCATCTGGGACCTTCACGTGAGTCTCACCCTCTGAGCTAGTGCAACAGGTCGAACCTTCCTTTGACGCACTGCAGCCTGAAGTTCTCCTTTACTTAACCTTTCTTTAGCTGACTGGAAGAAAACCAGCAACCGTTCTGTTAATTGATAAATGTGAGCGTTTGCTTCTTTTCTTGGTCTAGTAAACTGAGTATCTTTGGGTTTTGGACTGTTGGTCGGGCAAAACAAGAATCAGATGACATCACCTTTGATATTTTGATGGGCATGTTTCACTGTTTTTTAACATTCATAGACTAAATGATTAATGAATCAATAATGAAAACACTTGTTAGTCGCAGCCCCGGAGAGTTACTGATAAATCCCATCATGACTGTGACAGCCACAGAGTTTTGCTCGTCTGAAGTCCGTCACTCACTGAGGTGAAATATAAAACTTCCTTGTGTGGTTAAAATAAAGTGATTAAATCTACTAATTCAAGGATTTACACAGTCCTGAAGTGAAGGACATTTTAAATGCACACTGTTTGTATTTGATTAACAAAGAGTGTGTGTTCCTCTGCAGGGCGGCAGTGAGAGTTGGTTCACAGAGAGCAATGTTGCCATCGCCTCGCTGGCCTTCCACCCGACTGCTCAGCTCCTCTTGATCGCCACCAACAACGAGCTTCACTTCTGGGACTGGAGCCGACCGGAGCCCTTCGCCGTGGTCAAGACGGGCAGCGACACGGAGAGAGTCCGGTGGGTGGGACAGAGCGTCACTACAGTTACTTTAAGAGTTTACCAGCGAGGTTTAGAGAGTACGAGTTGTCACATATGGCTGCCAAATTGCAAAATAATCATAAAAATACCTTTATTCACCTCAGTGGCAGAGAGAACCAGGCCTGTACTTCTAATTTCTTCTGTTCCTAAGTTACACAGACCGACACCTCCTCCATGTTGACCTGCAGCCTTGATAAATTCAGCACGATGTCCATTTTCACTAACCTGACGCTCGCCAGAAACTGCTTGGAAAACCTTCTTTGGCATTTACTTGTACCATGTTTGTTCCTCAGGTTGGTGAGGTTCGACCCTCTCGGTCACAATCTGCTGACGGCGATAGTGAATCCATCCAATCAGCAGGTGAGCGCTGTTGACTGTGTTTGTGTTGTTGCTCAGTGGTTTGAATGGTCTTCTCAGAGCTGTTCATGTTGTTTCAGAATGAGGAGGACTCGGAGGTTCCTATGGACAGTGTTGAGATGCCTCACTTCCGCCAGCGATCCTTCCTGCCTTCTCAGCCAGTTCGCCGCACACCCATCCTCCACAACTTCCTCCACATCCTGTCGTCTCGCTCCCCGGGGGCTCAGGCGGGAGCTGAGCAGCCACGGCCCCTCGGTGAAAATGGAAGCGGTGTTGGAGAATCTCCCAGCATGCCTCTGCCACAGTACCCCAGCTCTGAGCGCGGGCCTCCCTTCCCAGGCTGCACCCAGCACCTGGGCATGGTTTGTCTGTGTAGTCGTTGCTCAGTCAATCGCAGCCCTTCCCTGGCCCCCAGTGTGACCCCCTCAGATCCCAGAGTGTCCTCTGACGCTCCACAGCCTCCCCCAGCTTCCACGTTCTCTTCGGCCCGTACGGAGCCCAGACAGCCCTCAGAACGACCCTCAGCCTTTACCTCAGTCTACTACAGCGCCGGCACTTCTCTTAATCCCACCGCACCAAGCGGCATCGAGCCGCACTCCACCTCTAGGCCAGGGCCCGACTGGACACGCAACCTGCTGAGTATGAGGGAGGGTGGGGTTGGTCCAGGTATGCTGCCTCCCAGAACCTCCTCCTCCTCCATCAGCCTGCTTTCAGTGCTCCGTCAGCAGGACGGCTCCTCCCAGTCCCCTGTCTACACCTCTGCCTCTGAAGGACGGGGTTTCCCCCAACAAGGAGATCCGGGGGCCCGAGACGCTGCCGGTACGAGCAGCGGACATCATCCGTTCTGGGACGGCTCTCGCAGCAACACGGCCTCCTTTCGCAACGTGCTGCAGTGCAACCTGAGCCGCTACTTCATGGAGTTTGATCGCATGCAGGACCTGGAGCCACCTTTAGGGGGCGGCATGGCGGATGGAAGTCAGGAGCAGAGCCAAGAGTTGCTGAATAATAACATGGACCCAGAGAGACCTGGGCCGTCCTCATCTTCCTCCACCTCCTCCCCTACTATCATCCACTACCAGCCTCCTCTCCCCCCTCCTCCTTCCTCCCACAGCCTGGAGAACTATGTTCCTCCCCCAGCCTCCCGGGGCCATCTGAACCGCTGCCGGGCCTGCCACAACCTGCTGACCTTCAACCATGACTCTCAGCGCTGGGAGCGCACCAGCCAGTCCTCCTCCACCTCTGCCTCCACTCTGGAGCCCTCCTCCTCTTCCTCCTCCTTCCCTCCTTCTTCTTCACCTTGGCAGCCTGAGGAGGGCAGGAGGACTCTAGAAGCCCAACCTCCAGAGAGGAGGGCGCCTCCGGAGCCCAGCGAGCAGCCGCCTCCTCCTGGAGGTGGAGGAGCAGCAACAGTGGCCTTCCCGATAGCTCCGACCCCCAGCCAGACGGGAGAGCAGACAGTGGGCCTGGTGTACAACCAGGACACGGCACAGTGGGAGAGGGTGTACCGGCAGGCAGCTGCTGGCAGATCGGCAGAGCCGCCGGAGGCCTTAAGCCAAGAAATGCCTGTTGACCCCCCAGACGAGGACTCCCTGAGGAGGTACCGTCTCTTTGTGTCATCACTTTGATTGTCAGTGGCTTTAAGTTGTCACCATTTCAATTCTCATTCAAAAATCGATCAAAATGAGCTTTCAGTTTCATCGAAACCAAAGGCAGCATGGTGATACTGATGACATTGTCAGAGATCCTTTATTAATTTGTTGTAAAGAGGGTTCACTCTGGACAGATTTGAGAAACTGAACTTTGTAACAAATTTCTATCTTTTGTTGTTTATTGTTGAATCACTGAAGGATGAAATTTTAGTTTTATTTTGGTGAATATTATTTGAACTTGTCAGAAAGACACCAGGACAAAGTCAGCTGTTCTTGTGAAGTAACCCTATCTTTTAATGTCAGGACATAAAATCAATGATGTGTTGATCTTTACTGATCCACATGTGAGAGTCTAACAATGGCAGAGTCGTCAGGGCTGAAAGAAAAGTTTAAAACGAATGGTGGATTTGGAGAATCGTGACACCTGTAGTAGCTAAACAAACATACTTACACTCTTTGAATTCAGTCGAAATAATCACGGCACACGTGAAGTCAGATTCAGGTGATTATCACGTTGTTTGCGATAAGTAGGATTTTATTTATTAATCTTAGTTTGGGGGCAGAGTTGACATCTCTGTTTCTCAGTTATGTCTGACTCGCTGTGGAACATCTGCTTTTAAATGCAGGATAAGTTTAGTATTGTTAAATATTCAGATAATTGTATTCATTAGTTATGTCGTCCTTTCTTTCATTCAGGCGACTGTTGGAATCATCTCTGCTGTCGCTGTCTCGCTATGACATGTCAGGATCAAGAGACCACCCCATCTACCCCGATCCAGCCAGGTACACGTGTTTTCATGTAGTACACATTTCTTAGGACTCTGCGTTAAATCTAAATCATACTGTGATAACTATATATACGGTCTGTGGTCTGTGACGAGCCGCAGTGCAGCCGGTGGAAACACGAGCATTGTGTAGAACGGCTGCGATCGGCTCCTGCAACTGTTTCCCAGTCGAGACCGGCCCGGCGGAAACTGGGGGTTATATGCTGATGGTTACATGGTGATGTGTCATAAGTGTTGTCTTCTCCTGGTTTTAAAGGCTCATTACAGTAAAGTGGTGTCATTTCCTGACCTTCTCAGACTGTTCTACTTGTTCCAATATTATATCCACGTTACTGACGATTATTCATCAAGATCAGAAAATGGTCATCCCGACGATATTATCACAATATCATTATCAAGATATTTGGTCAGTGTGGTATTTGATTTTGTTGTCCAGTCTGATTGTTTGTGCTTTAGAAGAGATTAAATATATTCAGATATATATCGTGTATCGCGATATAGAATAAAAATATCACAATATTATGTACTTCTGTATTTACTCGTCTACACTGCTCCTAACTTTATTTAAGATCTTACAGGGATTTGTTGAGTTATCTTTGCGACTGCCATCTTGTGGATATACTGAATCATGTGAGCGTCGGAGGTTTGTGCCTCGTCATTTCTATTTACGGTGTACAGCTCAAACATAATATGACCATTTGATGCATCGTACCAGATTACAGCCTGAAGCTCACTCACGTCTGTTGTAAAAGCAGAGAAACACCACAATAACCAACAGTACAGAGTAGGAACAACATGCAAAGTTTGGCAAAAAGCAACGCATCAGAGACGCAGTCGGACGTAATATATGCTTGTCAGATAACTGAGTAAGATGGAATATCAGTGAGTGTCTGCAGAGCTGAGCAGCTTCTAACAGACTTTAACATCTGAACGTGCTGGTAGAGCTGCAGCTCCTCACCTCATCAGGCAGTTAACGAGCGGCCGATTGCCCAAACGTAGTGCGGCAAACTGGTTTGGTACGATCTGATAATGAGGATATTCTGGAGGATCGGATCGAATCTACTGAATGTACTCAGTCACGTAGTGAAGGAAGGACCAAACCATTCAGAAAGTTACAAACCAGACACAAAACTTAAAATAACCTAAAACTCTGAAAGCTGCACAGTCAGCAGTCACAGTAGTTGGAAGGGATGACTCTGTGGCATTGAGCGCCGTCTGTTTTACAAGTTAATACAACCTTGTAATTTAGTTTTGCTTCTGTGCATGAAGTCAGTGCCCGCTGCACAGCTGCTGTATTACACTTGTCATAACAGCACATAAAAGAGGGACTTCCTGTGCCAGGGCTCTGAGCCAGAGGTCACCGAGTTCATAGACACATCTCCCCTTCTCATCTACACCCTCGCTGGGTTGAGGTGGCTCCTGATGTCCCAGTTTAGTGCATGACAGAGGACCTGGGAGCTTTGTGATGCTGCGTTTAACTTTCTGTTTGAATATTACTGTGTTGCTAATTAAGTTTGAAAAAAGGGAAAGAAGTCACAGAATAAATAGTCACAGAAGACATTCGGTGTTGGATTATCATTCGACTCATCGGATTTAATTCAGAGACAGGACTGGATTTACAAAACTTCTGAAAGCGATCCGATCGCACCGGAGCTCTCGTTACATTAGACACCACGTCATTTTACACTCGCCTGATCGGACAACTGAACAGAGTTTATTTTCTCCAGGCGAGTGTTAATGTTGAGCCCTGAGTAGCAGCAGCATCTTGACATCAGTCTGAAATCTGGTGAGGATCTGAACCCAATACAGATATTAAATATAAACCCTGTTGGTGACGTGCCTCTCTGTTCCTGGAGTCAGGAGAACAGAAACCATCTCTATCCACACAGCCGGCTCTGACCGATGACAGAAACACTTTCTGCTACGGCTGCTCCGTTAATCCAAATGTATTGTAAATCACAACATGGCCGAGTGTAATATCTAAATCACAGAAGCTGCAATTTTTTGTTGTTATAACGAGGTTCTGTAGAGCTGCAGGGACGTCCTGGACTACGAAACTTGTTCTCCAGATGGAAGAAAACCTGTTTGTTTGGTTCAGACTCTGAACAAGTGTCACCTTGATTTTAGTCGCTTTTTCAGTGAAAATGAAAATTGTGATGCAAAAATGATCATTGGTACTATTCTGCAGCGTTACATCTGCTTATCGAGTGTGTTGTTGAAAGAATGATCTGAACTCGTCCTCCGTGCTGTCCAGGCTGTCTCCAGCTGCTTACTACGCCCAGAGGATGATCCAGTATCTGTCGAGGCGGGACAGCATTCGACAGCGCTCGCTTCGCTACCAGCAGAACCGCCTCCGGGCCATGTCGTCTTCGTCCGACAGCCCCGCCAGCAACCCGTCCAACTCCATGGACAACAGCGATGTGGACTTTGAGGAGCTGGAGTAAGTTCCATGTTGTATCCCGTTAAGCTTGTGAAAACAGATTGAGACGGCTGAGTGTGGACGTTGTCTGAGGAAGGAGGACAAAGAAAAACTCTCCTGTCAGAAGGAGCTGTAGGGAGGTAAAGCATTGTGGCACGCAGGTGGTTGATTGGTGCCCAGACGACTCTAAACTGAGGACAGACTGTCCTGTTGTCTCTTCTCTTAATGCTGTTGTAATATTTCATTCATCTGCAGGCTGAGATAACAAAACACAGAAGAGTTCAGCAAAGAAAAAATCTAATCTGATCGTCTTTATGTCTGTGATCTTTTTCACTCGGGCAGCCAGAAAATGTCTTAACTCACCATTTCTCCATGTCTCCACTACTCATATAATAAATATAATAATAATAATAAAGTTTATTTGTAAAGCACTTTTGAAAACATGGTTACAAAGTGCTTTAAATGGGTGAAAAATAAAACACACAACAAATATGAAAACAAGAAAACATGAAATGGTACAAACAAGGTTAAATAACAGTAAAGATAAAGACGAGTGTGTTGCTGCCTCTCAGGGTGAAGACTGAAGCGTTCCTATCAACAAGTCACCAGACAGCTGGTTCAAACTAACGTCCAGCTTCTGACGGCCAGATAACTGATCGTAGTTCAGTCATCGTGCGGAGGCACCGGGACGTCTGTATCGGCCCTGATATCAATCTGAAGAATCATCTCGACACACATCAAGTTATTAGTTCTTACTTTGTATGAATTACCTGAAGGATGTCATCAGTTTCTTAACACTTGATTTGTCTGACTGCTGAAGCTTCGTCCAGCGACCTGCAGCTCCTTCAGCAGAACTGTTATTGGAGGCGAACAGCATCACTCTTAAGATTTTCTGAGAAATGAAATTTCATTTTTTTTTCTGGTTTTCTCACATTTTCAGCACCACCAGGAGGAGATTATGACCCGGCTCGTAGTTTTGTTCTCCTGTGTAACCGTCCCATTTTCTTCCTTGCAGTGATAATGGAGACAGAGCGAGGCACAGGACGCCACGTAACGCCAGGATGTCTGCACCCTCGCTTGGTCGCTTCGTCCCACGGTGAGTCAGCTCTTGAAATCTTTCCTGCTTCGTGTACGCAGAACAGGAACACTATCAATAATGATTCATGGAGCTCAGAAGGTGAAAAAATACCTGAACTTGTACTCCAACGCCCTGGATGAGCTTTAAATTCTGCACAACTAACAACAGAAACTAGGAACCAGAATCTTTCATGTTTTCAGTCCAGGTTTGGTTTGATGTCTTCTCTCTTCGTGTTGTCCTGCAGGCGTTTCCTCCTCCCTGAGTACCTGCCCTATGCTGGGATCTTCCATGAACGTGGGCAGCCCGGCCTGGCCACACACTCCTCTGTCAACAGAGTACTCGCTGGTAAACACACACACACTTTGCACTGCTACCAAAAATACCAGCCAGGTTTGAAAATCACCAAAAGCTACAAGCCAGAAGCTGATAAGGTTTGCTGTTGTTGAGCTTCACCACTTCAGCAGGAGGTATTCAGCTGTGAAGTGAAACGGACTCATAGGACAGTACAGTGTGTCACATCACTTCTGTGATGATTATTGACCGTGTTGATCTTCTCAGGTGCATCGATCGGGGACGGTCAGTCTGCAGTCGCCAGCAACATCGCTAACACCACCTACCGACTGCAGTGGTGGGACTTCACCAAATTTGACCTGCCTGAGATCAGCAACGGTACGACAACTCAACGTCACTTCCACTTGGTCCTGTCGTCAGGAGGTGTCTTACATCTGACTGTTAATGATGCAGCTTTACAGGCATTTGGTTAAAACTGGCTGTTAGCCTGTCACTGAACTGAGGGCCGCTAACAATGGAAGGTTTTCTTGGCACATTTTCTAAATGCAGTTTTTTTCTTAATTGAGAGTAACTGAGTTCACTTTAGTTTAACTAACATTTCATATGCTCAGTGGGTCTCCCAACCTCAGCTGCTAATCCTTTAAACAGAGGGTCCATTGGTTTTTGTGTTTTTGAGGTTTTTATCTCATTCTGTAGCGTTCCTCATGTATTCACGTCTCAAAATACTCATTTTGGTCAAAGTCGGTTTATTTTAGAGTTGAAATGATATTTTTCCAAAGCCTCAGAAGCTTTTCCCCATGTGATGTTGACGTTACTACAAATACACCCCAAGTTTATTTGTATAGCACAATTCAGACACAAGGCAACTCAAAGTGCTTTTACAAGAGCATAAAATGACATTGGAATACATTAAAAACAAGTAGGAAGACATCTAAAGTTAAATATGACATGTTCCTCATCTCTCCGTCCCCTGGTTTTCTGTAATATCGCTACTTGATGAACATGCCCCAAAACAAACACTCACAGTGCTTCATTTTAAATGTGTCCGTCTGTCTCCTGTCCAGCTTCAGTCAACGTTCTGGTGCCAAACTGTAAGATCTACAACGACGCGAGTTGCGACATCTCTGCAGACGGTCAGCTGCTGGCGGTCTTCATTCCCAGCAGCCAGCGGGGTTTTCCAGACGAGGGCATCCTGGCCATCTACTCTCTAGCTCCCCACAACCTGGGAGAGATGCTCTACACCAAGAGATTCGGTACAGTGTCCCTCTAACGTTCAGCCCGTAAATGTGACAGGCGACTGCAGTGATTCAGTAGTTATTAGTCTTCCATTAAGTTGATCCTGAATTATATGAAAATGTGAATTTTATGATCCTAATTGTGCAGAAATTTCTTGATCTAAAAGAAAAATGCAGAGTCGAGCTCACATTTTCTTTTCTCGTGTCGTGCACCGGTCACATTATTGTTCTTGTTATTTTTCCTTCAACAGGTCCCAATGCCATCTCTGTCAGCTTGTCTCCGATGGGCTGCTACGTGATGGTCGGCCTGGCCTCTCGCAGGATCCTGCTGCATCCCACCACAGACCACATGGTGGCACAAGTCTTCCGTCTGCAGCAGCCTCATGGAGGGGAGACGTCCATCAGGGTGAGAGAGAACAACCAGCACTGCTACAGTCACTGACACAGCGTCACATACAGCTCCGACAGTAACACTACATCTACTGACAACACTTACAGGAGAGTTTCTGACAGTGAGACTAATGAAACTGTAACAATACTGTAAAACTGTGTTTTCTTAAAGCTCTGGTCTACGATTTGAAAGATTGATCATTATTATTAACATTATTTAGATGGTGGTTATGGCCCAATAGTACGACCTACACAATGTGAAGAGTAAAAGGAACCAAATAAATCCATTCTCTCTAGCGCCTGCAAAACTGAAAAGAAATTGACCAATAGCAGCCATCCGGTCCGCATGGCTGCTATTGGTCAATTTTTCCATCCATTCCCCTCGCTCACTCTCCTGCTCCTGGTCACGCCTCGTCCCGACCCACTCTTGCATTTGAAACTACAAGCGGGCAGAAGGTTTGTTTGGCCCGGAGCAGGTAATCTTTCGTCTTTATTGTGGATGTTGTGACACAGATAACTTTCATGCCGATGCTGGCTTATGACTGTGAAATCTGCCGTTAGTTTTTTCTGTGTTATTAGACGGTGTCGAGACAATTTCTGTCTCTGCAGTATTGTCAAAACTTGTTTACTTGTTCAACGGAAACGTTAGCCTCTATGTTAGCATTGTAAGCTAAAATTGCTATCATGTTTACACCAAATCAGCCTATTTATTTGCTCGTGGCAGCTAAATGAAGCAGCGAGTAATGCAAGTAAGATGTTTCATTCATCCTGTCCGGATTTATTTCTCCATAACAACCTCTCGCCCGGTCACTACTCAACTGTTTTGCTAACCCTCCTCCCGGTCTTGTCCATTTGTTTTCAACGAAGCCTTTGCTAAGTCAATATGATGGATTATCATATACGCGTTACGATGTGTGTATTTGTGTGTCTTATCTGTCATAAACGAGAGATTACGGTTTACGGGCACGTTTGTGTCGTGGTCCGGTGCTGCTCAGACAACAGCTGGGACACAGCTGGTCCGAGGCTCATGCAGGTTTATTTTTCAAATCTTTCTCAGATCGTAGACCAGAGCTTTAAGTCTGTATTGTATTATTTTCAACGAACCATTAACCATAAATTATACTGTAGTATCAATCACTCACTTTATTAAAGCCAAGAGTTGATATACAAACACATGAACACATCCTATGAATACACAAACACTGAACAGTAATCTGTAATAAAGTTAAACCGGCACAGACAGAGAAATCAAACATCGGGTTTTATCTGGAGGAGACAGAAATCTGCATGGAGAGAAGCCACAACGTCAAATCTGATTTGTATCCATGAATCATTTTCCTTCCATCACGTTCCAGCCTCTAAAATGGGAGGATTCACTGGTTGTCTTGTTTGATTGTTAAGTGAACAGTCGACTTCTGGAGTTGGATTTTTCACTGTTTCCTGACATTTTTTAAGACGAAGCACTTAAAGTGATAGTTGGAGTCTTTTGATGTACGGTTGTCTGAGGTACGTATGTCTAGTCGGTGTGTTACCTGCAGTAGATGACCGTCCGCTCTCCCTGTGTGGACGAGCAGCAGGCAGCAGAGCTGAACTGCTGAACAGCAGCGACAGCAAGACGTGTTTGAGACACCTAAAAGAAGGAACACCTAAAAATATGTGTTCCAGCGTACGCTATAATTTGAACATTTTTGGCGCTTCACCTTGACGTCAGACAGCCATTTCCTTTGGCACTACATTCTGTCAACCGTACAACCTCCGTATTCCTACGCCAAGCAGCGCTGTGCCTCAGGACACACACAGGTTTGTGCAACTATCCTTGTTAGGACTTTACATCAACTTCCATTCATTGTGGACAGCCTCACTCAGACCCTGACTCACCTCAACACAACCTCAACACAACCTCAGACATCACATAATGCAAATAAGAACTGGTCTGCAGTCATATAACACACACATAAACACACACACATAAACACACACACAGAGACACACACACAGACACACACAGACACACAGACACACACGGAAGGTTCGAGTGGGACTGTCTTTTTCAAACACTTAGCAGGTTTGGTTTTGGCCCTAACTTCATGCACCTTATCGAGCTCATTTACACTGACCCAACTGCCTCAGTTTACACCAACAGTATCTTAATCGAATCTTAATGCCATCTGTCTGTGGTTAAAAGATTGGAATGATAGGATCCCTGCATGGCTCCAGATTGAAAAGGTTGCAAGCAGCCCACACTCACTCCCTGCCTTACTTTGTGCACCCCTACCATCGCTAGTTAATAATATTAAGGATAATATAATTGTAACTCAATCACTATGCATCGTAAATCAGTTCAAAAGATGTCTGGGTATTCAGAGTATTTCTATTCACTCACCAATAATGCATAATCATCTTTTTCAACCATCTTTTTTGGACAATGGCTTCAAAATTTGGTATGACGAGGGCATTCATAGTATTGAGGACCTGTATGTTAATGATACTTTTGCTAGCTTTGAACAACTATCCAGAAAATTCGGTCTGACCAATAATCATTTTTTGCGATACTCGTAAAAAGTTTGCTAATTTTCCTGCACTTCCCTCTGCTTCCTGTTTGGATTCCCTATTAAGGGTCAATATGCTGAATAAGAGTAGAATATCATTTATTTATTCCCATATCATGGATGGCTGCAACCTCTCTATTTCACATATTCGGGAACAGTGAGAAAATGACTTGGGGGCCCAGCTGTCCCATGAGGAATGGGATATGGCTCTTACTAGAGTCCCCTCTTCTTCCATATGTTCCAGACATGCTTTAATACAGTTTAAAGTGTTACACAGGTTACACTTCTCAAAAGCTAAATTAGCAAGAATATTTCCGAACGTAGAGCCATTATGCGACAGATGTAAACAGACCCCGGGTACCTCCTATCATATGTTCTGGTCTTGTCCGAAACTGGTTCCTTTCTGGTCATCCTTTTTTGAAGTGGTCTCTAATGCTTATGCTTATAACATCTCACCTTCTCCCTTGGTTGCTGTTTTTGGTTGGTTTTCTGATCCAACGGGATCTGTTCCCCCTGTTCATTTACAGAGGGTCATTGCCTTTTCCTCCTTATTAGCTAGACGCTTGATTGTATTTAAATGGAAGGCTGTTACTCCTCCATCACACCACCACTGGATTAGGGACGTTATGCAGAACGTTCAGCTGGAAAAGATCAGATGTACCCTCAACGGATTCTACAAAACCTGCGACCCTCTAATAACTTATGTGAACAGTTTACCTGGTCTGGAACTGGAACTCTGAGCGTTCACACCCTTCCCTGGACAGTCCTGTGATGAGGCGTGTCAGGTGCACTTGTTTTTTTTGTCCGTTGTCTGTGACAAGTTTGTCAGGTTGATTTTGGGTTTGGTTTGTCTTTGCTTTTTGCTCGGATTGTTTTTCTATGATTATTTGTAAAACAGAGAATACAATTGTTCTATATGATGATTGGAAAATTACAAATACAGTGTTTAAAAAAAAAGAAACACAGACACACACAGAAACACACACAGACAAACACACAGACACACACAGAAACACACACGCACACACACAGACACACACACAGAAACACACACAGACACACACACAGACACACACAGACAACACACAGACACACACACAGAAACACACAGACACACACAGACACACACACAGACACACACAAGTGAAAGTGGGTAATGGTGCAGAAAGTGATCGGCTCATTAATTGATTGTGGCTCTGAATATATTTTGTGATGGAAACATGGTGATTACAGACGTCGTGTTTGAAATGAATAAACTACGTCTGCCTGATGAAAGTGGTTCATTGATATTTTTTTAAATCACAGTATTTCTTCTCCTGTTTAGAAAAATCCAAACAGAACCGAACCTTTTGGTTCTGCAGCAGTCAGTGACAGTGAGTCAGTGACAGTCAGCGAGTCTGTGACTGTGAGTGTGTGAACACAGCTGCGGTGTGTGTCGGTGTGTGTGTTGACTCTGCCGGTGTGTTTCAGATGGTGTTCAACGTGGTTTACCCCATGGCTCCAGACCAGAGGCGCCACGTCAGCATCAACTCTGCTCGCTGGCTGCCGGATCCGGGGATGGGTCTGGCTTATGGAACCAACAAGGGAGACCTGGTCATCTGCCGGCCTGTGTGAGTCTCTAACTTCATTCATCGGAGATATTGTACATTATGGTGTCATTGTTATTTGCAGACGCAGACTTGTTGGAGCTGTTAGCTGTCACTCTGACGGTCGAGGTCTGTGACTGTAACCACTCCCACAGCACGACTATCCCGGCCAGAATCATTTAGATTCATGATATTATTCTGATCATCATCAAAATACTCTCACAACTATTAAAATACTGGAATCACTTTAACTTAAACAACGTTTTACTGCATCACAGAAAAACAAACCATCTTAAACGAGGTTATTATGAATCATAAGGTCCTCTTTAATAAGGGATAATTAAATGGATTCCACACATTCGATTTTAACTTTATTCTGTGGGGATACAAGCTGAGCCTTCAGCCATCGTGACCAGGTCAGGATTTTGGGATGAAAGTAAAGATGCTGGCTCCTCTCCTCCTCTGGCAATTAAATATAAATCAGGAAATCGATATAGAACTTTACTTTATCGAGCGTTATCGCTGTAACTCAAGTCTCCAGAAGCCCCGTGATCCTAAACTGACCTGAAAAGACGTTATTTACATCATTTATAAAGCTGAAGCTAAAAAGTGTTAGCATGCACGAGCATGTTGACGGTGTAAATCTGGTCTCCTCAGATCAGGTTGATCTCTGTGATCGCAGCAGACGAGCTGTGTGGAGACATCTGATGTTTAAATCATCTCCAGCTGCTTCAGCTGCTCAGCAGAATGCTGCAACTCTGTTTTACTGTGAAGCTCCAGAAATGTTCTGTGGACTACGAGACTTCACCTGACTTTATATCATCAGGAGGAGATGATGGCTGAGCCTGACTTTATATCATCAGGAGGAGATGATGGCTGAGCCTGACTTTATATCATCAGGAGGAGATGATGACTGAGCCTGACTTTATATCATCAGGAGGAGATGATGGCTGAGCCTGACTTTATATCATCAGGAGGAGATGATGACTGAGCCTGACTTTATATCATCAGGAGGAGATGATGACTGAGCCTGACTTTATATCATCAGGAGGAGATGATGGCTGAGCCTGACTTTATATCATCAGGAGGAGATGATGGCTGAGCCTGACTTTATATCATCAGGAGGAGATGATGACTGAGCCTGACTTTATATCATCAGGAGGAGATGATGGCTGAGCCTGACTTTATATCATCAGGAGGAGATGATGACTGAGCCTGACTTTATATCATCAGGAGGAGGTGATGGCTGAGCCTGACTTTATATCATCAGGAGGAGATGATGGCTGAGCCTGACTTTATATCATCAGGAGGAGATGATGGCTGAGCCTGACTTTATATCATCAGGAGGAGATGATGGCTGAGCCTGACTTTATATCATCAGGAGGAGATGATGACTGAGTGAACTGTTCCTTCAAGCTAATATTGGCAGGCCACTTAGTAGCCTGAGTAATTATCATCCAGTGACGTTGTTTTAAATACCTGAGCTGCATCTTGCATGTATTTTGTGGATGATACTGAATCATAAAAATAACTCGTCACAACATGATTTAATGAGCTCGGTGTGTTCAGCCTCTGCAGCTCCTCACAGGTGTAAAAACTCACCTGCAGATCTTTTTCAACCTTCATGATTAACAGGCTTTTATTCTGCATCTGAAGTCGAACCAAAAGTGCATCACTGAGGATTTTTGTCCAGTTCGGAGTGATTCACTTCCTTCGACACCAACTCAAAGAAAAAGTGCTGCACTTGAACTAGACTGAATACAGATGTTGGTCCTGGTGGTTTGTTGGGTTTTCCTCTGAGCTGCAGGGAGCTTCCCTCCCACCTTCTCCACAACGACAAGCGATCTGATGCGATTATCCTAATGGTCGGGCTGAACAGGAAGACCATTAATTGGAGAAGGTCAATTATAGCTTTAATGAGGTCGTGGTCTGTGTGATTCCACGAAGGAAGCCCTCCTCTGCTTTAAGACTTCCTGCATGGAAGTGAATTAATGTGTGTGTGTGTGTGTGTGTGTGTGTGTGTGTGTGTGTAGGTTCTATCGAAGTGACGGTGAGAGCCCTGCAGAGTCAAGCAGTGAACCTTTGTTCTCCGTCAACAACAGTGGAACCAGCCGGACCCGAGGCTCTGACAGACCGGGGTGAGAAGCTGTCCTGATGTCACAAAATCAGCTTTTTTTGTCCCCCATTTTTGTTTTAATGACGGCATGGACTCCACAAGTTAGTGTAAAACCTGCTATGATTTACGATGAGAACCTGCAGGTTATTGAGAAACTCTCTCGATTTGCAAGATGACCAATTAAATATTGATTTCAAGTATGATAGAATAAACTGGATCATCTGATCACAACATGTGAGCCTGGATTAACTGATCCACATCTGAAGGTGTAAACTTTCTAAATCTGATCTTCCTTTTGTTGTTGTTGTTTTAGGCCAAACCGCTCTGGCTGGAGACTGGACAGAGACATGGGTTTGATGAACGCCATTGGTCTTCAGCCCCGACATCCCGCACCTTCAGTGACATCACAAGGAACCCAGACACCAATCATCCAGCTGCAGAACGCCGAGACACAGACAGAGCGGGACCTATCAGAGCCCAGCGTCTCCCAGCCAGCACCCAGTACTGAAACTCTAGTCTAATAGTCTTCTAGTTTTCACTGCTGAGTCTAACAAGCCGACAACATGAACTCACTGAATGTGAAGACAGAAATATTTTGACTCATATTTTCGTTACAACAGAAAAATAAACCGTCTGAAGTCGAGTTTCTGTCTCTGACTGAACTCAGACGAGCTTCATGTCCTCGTTAACGCATCGTCAAACACACTTCATTCAGACTGGACACAAACTGGACCACAGTCACCAGAACACTGTTGGTTTGTCTCCACAGTCACCTCTGGTTCGGTCCAAATAAATCCTCAGTTCACAGTAACGTGAAAATATTCTGTCTCTCTCTCTGTCCTCTCCTGTCTCTCTCTCTGTCCTCTCCTGTCTCTCTCTCTGTCCTCTCCTGTCTCTCTGTCTGTCTCTCTCTCTGTCCTCTCCTGTCCTCTCCTGTCTCTCTCTCTGTCCTCTCCTGTCTCTCTCTGTCTCTCTCTCTGTCCTCTCCTGTCTCTCTCTCTGTCCTCTCCTGTCTCTCTCTCTGTCCTCTCTCTGTCCTCTCCTGTCTCTCTCTCTGTCCTCTCCTGTCCTCACCCGTCTCTCTCTCTGTCCTCCTGTCTCTCTCTCTGTCCCCTCCTGTCTCTCTCTCTGTCCTCTCTCTGTCTCTCTCCTGTCCTCTCCTGTCTCTCTCTCTGTCCTCTCCTGTCTCTCTCTGTCTCTCTCTCTGTCTCTTCCTGTCTCTCTCTCTGTCCCCTCCTGTCTCTCTCTCTGTCCTCTCCTGTCCTCTCCTGTCTCTCTCTCTGTCTCTCTCCTGTCCTCTCTCTGTCCTCTCCTGTCCTCTCTTTGTCTCTCTCTCTGTCCTCTCTCTGTCTTTCTCTCTGTCCCCTCCTGTCTCTCTCTCTGTCTCTCTCTCTCTGTCCCCTCCTGTCCTCTCTCTGTCTCTCTCTCTGTCTCTCTCTCCTGTCTCTCTCTCTGTCCTCTCCTGTCCTCTCTCTGTCTCTCTCTCTGTCCTCTCCTGTCCTCTCTTTGTCTCTCTCTCTGTCCTCTCCTGTCTCTCTCTCTGTCCTCTCTCTGTCTCTCTCTCTGTCCTCTCCTGTCCTCTCCTGTCTCTCTCTCTGTCTCTCTCTCTGTCCTCTCCTGTCCTCGCCTGCCATGTCTTCTTGTCCCTGGAGTCGTAGTCCTGGTCAGAGCTGCTGTAAATCACCTCTGTACTGTGTCCTCTGTCTTCACACTGACCTCCGTCTCTCTCAGAGGCGGAGTTCAGTCCCAGTGTGCTGCTGAGCCTCGTGACCGCGGTGCCATCAGAGGTCCAGGTCCAGGCAGCTAACAGGACCACTTAGCTCCACGGCTAACTGAGCTGCTTTCTAACAGCAGCTAGTAGCTTCAGTAAAGAGTGCAGTGAGCAGCAGTTAGTGGTTATGCTGCCCCCTGTAGTTCTGGAGCCTTTGAATTCTGTGCATTTTGTACAAATTGCACCTTTGTTGTCGTCACATTATATATAAGCTGGATTTTTATGATATTTTGTGTTCGAGCTTTGTCGATGAAAAGATTTGCAGCTTGTCATTGTTCTCTATGATGGTTGAATATATTTGAGTTTGGACAAAACAAAAACTATTTGACTTGTTCTGGATAGAATGAAACGCTCTTCAGGACTTGAGTTTGTTTGAAAGGGTCGTTGCAGTTTTGTTCAGTGTGATTTTCACGTCTCTCCTCAGATGTCCCTCCTGAGACTCCGTCCACAAGTGGAGCAGCTGCGGGGCAGCCGGAGGCGTCTCAGACCAGCAGAGCTCAGGACGGCAGCCAGGGTGAAGCTTCAGCAGAGGCCAACACATCCACAGCCAGTGCTGGTACTGCTCCACCTTTATTAAGTCTATTTGTTCTGGTGGAGGTTCACGTGTGTCAAGTTTATTTTTCTGTTAAGCTGCAGCTGATTGAGCCACTAATGGGCCTGTAGACCGGGACCAGATTATATTTATTTACTTTGTATTGATTCAATATTTAATTCATTTGTTTTTAAATAAATGTATAGAAATGCAAAGGCTGAATAAACCAGCTGTTCTCAGAGGAAAATAAGGTCCCAGAACGCTGTTTGAAGCTAGAAAGGTGGCAGGGTCCGCCACATATAAACAAAGTAAAACAGTTTAAATTGTGTTGTCCTTTAAGGTTAGTTTGTTTATTCAGTCATGAAAACAAAGAGCGTTTGATTATTTAAAATCAGCCGTTGAAGATCTTTCTTCTAAACTACAGACTGCTCCTTTAACTGATATGACATTAAAGGAGCGCTCTGTAGTTTCATTTATTCAGCCATTTATTTCTTCATGTGTTTTTGTCTCTTTCACTCCTCCAGACTCTTGAGTCCAGAGACACACTGAAGGTTAAAATGTGCTCAGTGAGTTGTGAGTAACTGTCAGATCTTGATGTGGCGTCTCGTTGCTCTCGTTGGTGCAGGTGAGTCTCCAGAGTTCGGCTCAGGTGAAGACGCTCTGGCACGAATCCGCCGGCTGATCGCTGAAGGCGGTATGACGGCGGTGGTGCAGCGGGAGCAGAGTACCACCATGGCCTCCATGGGCGGATTTGGAAACAACATCATCGTCAGTCATCGCATCCACCGCGGCTCCCAGACGGGCGCCGGGGCCTCCAGGCCCGCAGCCGACCCCGCCGCGACGGCCCCCTCCACCTCAGGTCCGCTCCTCATCACCCAGCCCCAACCCTACGGCCCCCCCCAGGCTTCGTCTGAACAGCTGGCTCCCATGTGGGGCCCCCAGGTGCTGTCGGGCCCCCAGCCCCCCGGTCTGTCTCTGGCTGTGGACATGGACGATGTGTTTGACGGGGGCCGAACAGACGACGACTCCCTGCCGGGTCCCTCCTCTTCCTCCCTGCTGTTGTCTTCCCCCTCTTCCTCCTCGTCCTCCTCAACCTCCCACAGCCCCCTCCCCGGCGGCGGCGGAGGGGTCGCCCCCCCCAACGGTTACCCCGGCGACCCGTACAGCAGGTAGTCCTCCCATTGGCCGAGAGAAGCAGAGCGTTGGCCGATGGGTCCAGCGGAGGGCGCTCCTCAAAGCCTTATCTCACAAAGAATTGGGTGCTGCTTTGACTCTGCACAGGGTCTCCCGCCTGGACAAGAAGGGACACAAGAAGCCCACCTCACCCCTCCTCACCCGTGAACGGCGTGCACTTCCTCCGCACTTACACAAACTGGACTGAAGCTGAACCGCGATCATTCCTCGCCAGAAAGGGCTTCTACTTGAACGGAGTCAGTTGGCGCTGCGCTCCTCTCCACCCGTCTCTCTTTCAGTGTCCGCCTAATGGAAGACAAGGTTCCTGTTTATCAAAGTGCCATGTCTGAGGGGGGGGAGGTTTCACTGTCGCACACACACATTTGCTCCAACGTGCTGCATTCGGTGCCATGTGATGTTGAAACTTGATGTGGAATCGTGTGTGATTGAAGTGTTTAAAAAGTGAATTCAGCACTACTTTATTTTGAAGCCTGTTTTTGTACCGCGTGTAATTATGATGTTTGAAAAGGAGACGTGGAGTCAGAAGCTGGACTCCTGCAGGTGATGGAGGATGTTACTGCACCCACCCCACCTCCACCCCCACCCCCACCAGGAGAATCAATCATGACTGAACGGACTCTGAGACTGAACTGAATCTACTGCAGGTCTGTCAGTAATGCTGCAGTTCATCAAACAAACATGATTCTTTTATTTTTTAAAGGCTGCAGAAGAGAGGAACAACTTCCTGTTTGTTTTTTTTATGGGGGGGGGGGGGTCATCAAGCCCTCCTCCAACCCCCCCCACCCCTCTAAAAACCCACCTGACCCGGTTGCACTATTGTGTGTTTGGTGCTAAGAGGTGTGTGTGTTCGTGTGTGGGTGTTCGTGTGTGGATGTGTGTGTGTGTGTGTGTGTGTGTGTGTGTGTGTGTGTGGATGTGTGTGTGTGTGTGTGTGTGTGTGTGGGTGTTTGTGTGTGTGTGGGTGTTTGTGTGTGTGTGTGTGTGTGTGTGTGTGTGTGTGTGTGTGGCTCTTTTCCACTGCAGGACCTGACACCTGACCCAGAGGGTCTGGGTTCTCGTGGGGCTTTACATGTTCTGACACATTCTGGCTCAGCTCGACTCGGTATGACTCGTGACATCAGCCCAGGGATTTGAGTTTCCATGACAACAGAGCTACCTGCCTGAAGGTGTGTCTTTACCTGATGACGCGCTGGTGTTGAGCGGCTGTAAACACTCCTCTTCCTGCTGTGTTACTGAAGAATCGCCGCTAACAAAGCGCCGTTGTGACAAACACGTTTCATTTCCTGCATGTTCTTCACAATAAAAGTCTCCTTTATTTAGTTATTTAAAAGCTTTTATTATGAAGCAGCAAAATCAGGAAATGTTGGGTTTTCAGTGACTGAACATCTGAAACAGTAAAACAGAGCAGATGTCTGAGAGAACGAACTAAAGAGATTCAGACTGACAGCTGAACACAGAGACTTTTTCCTGCACAGACGTTAACTGACCCCCAGCGAGAGGTCAGTGGAGCAAAAAGAGACGAGTCCGAGTCCTTCAGGACGGTGACTCCTGGTCCTGGACTCTCTAACGTAGCCGTGATCAGTGTTACGTATATTGACTCGGTTTCCATTTCAGCACTACTGAATCACAGCTCATGTTTGTTTGACTCTGACGGAGCCGATGAATAGAAACAGAGCTCTGCTGCTGCTGTGTGTCGGTGTAACACCTCGTTATGTCTTTATCTTTATTATTACACTAACAGTAGAAAGAGTCACTAATGACACTCAGAGTCCTGTTAGGCAGGAGGACGGAAACTGACCAAATCAAAAATAAATATATCAATTATTAAATGATATCCTACTAAATGCAGCAAAAACTTTACTAAAAATTAATGTGGGCATGAAAATATTTAAGAAATGTGACATAAATTGATTTCTTTGTTATAATTTGCTTCTGTATTCATGACTCTATTTATTTGAATTTGTTTTACCATTTTATTTTCTGCATTTATTTATGTATTTATGTGCAAAATGCAAAGGGAAAAGATAGAGATAAATACAGAAGTGAAATATGATAAATGAATAAATAAAATGGGAAATTAAATAAATGATTGTTACAAAGATAAATATATACAGAAGTAAAACAAATTGAAGTTTTGTCACATTTTAAAAAAATAATAAACATTTTCTTTTTTGATGCATTTAATAGCATATAATTTATTTTTTCAACCATGGATTTATTTTTGTGTTTGGCAGTGTCAGTCCTCCATATTAATCCTGTGTGTTAGCGTGATCTCCTCTTCAGGATTATCAGAAGTCCGTCTGCAGCCGCTCCAGATGTTTCCCGGTCCGGCTGTGATAAAACACTGGACCGGCTCTGTGAGGGACGAGATGTGACTGTGTGTTCGTGTCCTCTGAGTCTCATCGTTCATTAATCGGAGAGATTTTGTTGAGCAGCTTCAAAGTGAGCGAAGCGTCAGAAGTGACGAGGAGAGGAAATACTGTACTGGAGGGGTCGCCTGGACGTCACTGGGAAACGGCTTCAACGCAGCAGCTGAAATCACCTGAACTCGGATGTTTTATCACCGTCTCATCAGAACTTTATCGCTCCTGAACAAAAGCAGCACCGGAGACGACACTTGAAGTTACGGCTCGTTAAGTTCCTGCAGTGGAAACAGTCTGATTGGTGTGTGCAGACTGAACCCCACCCCTCCTCACCCTCCTCACTCCTCCTCACCCCTCCTCACCCTCCTCACTCCTCCTCACCCCTCCTCACCCCTCCTCACTCCTCCTCACCCTCCTCACTCCTCCTCACCCTCCTCACCCTCCTCACTTCAACCTCCTGCAGAAGAAAACTTGAATTTTTTGATCAAGTGCTACTTTTCCTTTCCAGCCTGTGTGAGACTGTACAGCCGCCAACGCTCTGCTGCTTCTACTTTGTTTTTTTATTGTTATTCCACATGTGCTTCGACACACACACACACACACACACACACACACACACACACATAGAGAGAGAGCTGTGTAAAGGTTGATGTACTGATAATGTTTAAGTTGTGTACAGTGGTGGGGGTGGGTGGGGTGGAAACGGACCTATGAAGATGGAGGCTGGTGATGGAGCTGTGCAGAGACACTGTGTGACTGGAGCTGTTTACTTTGTATTTTGTACTGAACCTTTATTGTGTGCAGGTTAGTCCAGGTGAGATCAGGGATCTCGTTTCCAGTGGCTGCATGTAAGAGAGAGAACACAGCAGGTGACAAACTGATCTGAATGCTCCTCCTGGCTTTACTTGATCAATGAACATTTTAAACAACTGGTTTGGGTGACGTCGTGTCTGTTCTGTGTGTGTGTTTGTTGGGGGGATTTCTGCCCCTCCTCTCCTGTGAATGATGAACTGAGCACCGTATTCAACAATGCAACTGGTCAATAACAAAGGTACAAGTGTCACCTGATCCCTCTGCTACATCCGACTGTGGAGTTTGTACAGCTCGATTCTTGCTTTGACTTTTAGACGTGATGTAATTAAAGAGCTTTGAGAGTTTTTCTGTGATCGGATGAAGTTGTTGAAGATTCTTCAGTGAAGCTGATCAGTTGTTTCTGTTTGGATGATGATGATGTGTTCGAACTGAAAGTGAAAAAGTTTCTGACCGTTTTGCTTTGAAGCTGGTAAAATATTCAGATGTGTTGAGCTCCAGATCTTCACCAGATCTTTAATCTCCTGTTTATCGGAGCTTCTCTTAGCTGACAGTGATGTACAAACACACTCAGGTAGACGTTTAGATCGATAGCTAATAAATAATTTATCAGGCAAAACTGAGTTTTAGTTCTTTGGCTGTTCAGTCTTTGAGTTCAAACTCTGATTTAAAAAATAGATTTAATAAGAAATGAAAGGATTCAGGTACGACTGGAATGGCACTCAGCAGAGCGCATACCTCCGCCAAGCTTATGACAAATTGTTGTCACTCTCATGGTGCGTTCAGACCAAACGGAGAGAATATTCACCTCGCTGCACCCGGCGTGTCCAGGTCTCAGTCCGTCCATCTGTCTCCACTGAGTGGCAGCTTCCTGATAGGTGTGTTAAAATCAATAAATAGTAACTGTGAGCGGCAGGTAGACGTAGACTGAGTGAATCTGTCTCATCATGTCAGTATGAACCCAGAACAAAGATTTCTCTGTGATCTGACTTAATAAATGGATCAGAAGACGATGAAATAACATCATAAAGCTGCGTCAGGTCTGTCGGCCAGACGACAAGCAGACTACTTTTAAAATGCTTGTTCTCGATCAAAGCTGTGCTGTGCTGAGACATTTTTCCATGACTTACCAGGTAGTCCGACTTCCTCACTCACTTTCCTCCATGGCAGCTCTTATTTGTCCTGTCTCAGTAGAGTGGACGTGTTATCGTACAGCTCTGGTGTCTGCAAACGGCCATGATTAGTGGTTATTATCTCCTCCATTGTGACATCAGCAACGTTAACATCATGATGTCAGTGTGGATGTCAACACTGATAAGCTTCAGATACAGCATCACGCCGAGTCCTCGCTTGAGTTAAATATTTTCAACTCACGCGACGTGCAAACACTGTCCGCCGCAAACACTGTCCGCCGCAAACACGCGCATTTGTGACTATTTGCATCTTTTCATTGACCTTATGTGTCATCTAGAAGCACTAAGATGAACGTCCCAATAGACACCAGCCACCTGAATACGCCCGTTTCTTGCGTCATTATTTCCAGAGAAATAAATTAAAATGTTGAAAATCGTCCTGTCACAAAATGTTAAAGTGAGAAAAAATTCCTGGATCCGTCTCTTCATCTGGATCAGCACCAGAAGTTAATGAGGTCTATTCTGGGCCGAGACTCATCCTCCCTCTGAGTTTGGTGGAAATCTGTCCCGTAGTTTTTGTGTAATCCTGCTGACAAACCAACACGAGTGAGAACGTGACCTCATCGGTGGAGGAAGGAACAAACCAACAGTTTCTTTTCTATGATGATCTTATAGAACATGATGATGATCTTATAGAACATGATGATGATCTTATAGAACATGATGATCATATAGAACATGATGATCTTATAGAACAGGATCTTATAGAACATGATGATGATCTTATAGAACATCATGATGATCATATAGAACATGATGATGATCTTATAGAACATCATGATGATCATATAGAACATGATGATGATCTTATAGAACATGATCTTATAGAACATGATGATGATCTTATAGAACATGATGATGATCTTAGAACATGATGATCTTAGAACATGATGATCTTAGAACATGATGATCTTATAGAACATGATGATCTTATAGAACATGATCTTATAGAACATGATGATCTTATAGAACATGATGATGATCATATAGAACATGATGATGATCTTATAGAACATGATGATGATCTTATAGAACATGATGATCATATAGAACATGATGATGATCTTATAGAACATGATGATGATCTTATAGAACAGGATGATCTTATAGAACATGACGACCTTATAGAACATGATGATGATCATATAGAACATGATGATGATCTTATAGAACATGATGATGATCTTATAGAACATGATGACCTTATAGAACATGATGATGATCTTATAGAACATGATGATCTTATAGAACATGATGATCTAGAACATGATGATGATCATATAGAACATGATGATCTTATAGAACATGATGATCTTAGAACATGATGATCTTATAGAACATGATGATGATCATATAGAACATGATGATCTTATAGAACATGATGATCTTATAGAACATGATGATGATCTTAGAACATGATGATGATCTTATAGAACATGATCTTATAGAACATGATGATCTTATAGAACATGATGATGATCTTATAGAACATGATGATGATCTTATAGAACATGATGATGATCATATAGAACATGATGATGATCTTATAGAACATGATGATCTTATAGAACATGATGATGATCTTATAGAACATGATGATGATCTTATAGATCATGATGATGATCATATAGAACATGATGATGATCTTATAGAACATGATGATGATCTTATAGAACATGATGATGATCTTATAGAACATGATGATCTTATAGAAGATGATGATCTTATAGATCATGATGATGATCATATAGAACATGATGATGATCATATAGAACATGATGATCTTATAGAACATGATGACCTTATAGAACATGATGATGATCTTATAGAACATGATGATGATCATATAGAACATGATGATGATCTTATAGAACATGATGATCTTATAGAACATGATGATCATATAGAACATGATGATGATCTTATAGAACATGATGATCTTATAGAACATGATGATGATCTTATAGAACATGATCTTATAGAACATGATGATCTTATAGAAGATGATGATCTTATAGAAGATGATGATCTTATAGATCATGATGATGATCATATAGAACATGATGATGATCATATAGAACATGATGATCTTATAGAACATGATGATGATCTTATAGAACATGATGATGATCATATAGAACATGATGATGATCTTATAGAACATGATGATGATCTTATAGAACATGATGATGATCTTATAGAACATGATGATCTTATAGAACATGATGATCTTATAGAACATGATGATGATCTTATAGAACATGATGATCATATAGAACATGATGATCTTATAGAACATGATGATCTTATAGAACATGATGATGATCTTATAGAACATGATGATCTTATAGAACATGATGATCTTATAGAACATGATGATGATCTTATAGAACATGATGATGATCATATAGAACATGATGATCTTATAGAACATGATGATCATATAGAACATGATGATCTTATAGAACATGATGATCTTATAGAACATGATGATGATCTTATAGAACATGATGATGATCTTATAGAACATGATGATCATATAGAACATGATGATGATCTTATAGAACATGATGATGTTCCTGCTAGTGGTACTTTTACTGAAGTATCCGGATACTTCTTCTCCCTCCACGGTGCTGTTGGTTCCGTCTGTTTACACTCTGGATGTTTCTGTGATGTCTGCTGAATGTTGCGTTTACGGTCTATTTAAAACAGTCGGAGACGAGACGTCCAAACACTTCGGTCGTTTGTAGTCACAGTGTTCTGAACACGTTCAGCTCAGACTGAAGCTGTAACTCTTCAGTTACTGCGTTTACTCGCCTTCACAACACTCAGGAACGGGTTCTGAAAACGATCCAGAACTCTTCAACTTCTTCTGCCTCAGTAAAGGTCACTTCAGGCGGAGAGTGATGTCAGACTTCAGTGGTGGAATGTAACCAAGTACATTTACTCAATTACTGTACTTCAGTATATTTTGAGGTACTTGTCTTTTCCTGCTAATTACACTTCTACTCCACTACAGAGCTTTAGTTACAAGTTACTTTACACACGAAACGAAAGTTTACAAATTATGTTTTGTTATAAATTAAACGACAGTTTATAAAAGAACAGCTGAAATGATGAGTCAATTAACTAATAATTAAATGCACCAAAATATTAAAAATACATGTAGGCATTTATTAATGTAAAAAAAGTGACATAAATTGATATTTCTGTTTTAATTTGCTTCTGTATTTATTATTTTATTCATTTTTTATTAATTAATTTACATATGTATTAGTGAAAAGAACTAACAAAAATCAATACAGAAACAAATATGTCAATAAATCAACTTAAAAATGTATAAATTATTGAATAAACTGGAAAATTTTCATTGGAATGTACATAAATATTAAAATGTGTATTAATGTACCAATCTTTAGGTTCATTTTATTTCTGTAGTTTTCGTTTTGCATTTTGATAGAATATACATAAATACTACAATGTAAAGATAATAATTTGTTGTATTTTCTAAATTAATTCATGATTACATTTATTTGCAGTGTTAATATAGTATAAGCCCCCTGAGGCAATGTGAGGTGATTTTGGGCTTTATAAATAAAACTGATTTGATCATTTTTGGTGCATTTAATGTCACGTTTGCATTAATGAGACATTTCTTTCTTATTTAAAGCATTTTTAATTTTGGCAGCTCAGTCCTCCATAGAAATATTTCAACATGAGCTCCACCTCAACAGCTCCAACAGTAAAATGCTGCTTTCTATCAATGACTGAGTCACAATCATCTGACAGACACACGGGACATTTTACTGTGTTGACAAGTTTTCCTGATTTATACGACAAACAAGCAGCTTACTTGTAACAGAGTATTTTTACACTGTGGTATTAGAACTTTAACTGAAGTACATGAAACAGTAAAAGCTTCAGACGGGGTTCAGACTCTTATTGGCGTCAGTGTGAATGAAGCAGGACTCGGTCGTTACGTCCCATATGAACAGAGTCTGATCTGATGTGAGGAGGTTCCAGCAGCAGGTGACGTCTGATGGGGAGACGCAGGCGGAGCCTCCAGCCTGCTAATGAGAAGGAATGAGGGATTCCTCCGCCGCATATAAACTGCTGCTGCTGCCGCCTGACGGAGGAGACGCTGCCGAGGAGGTGATGTGAGCACAGACAGCAGCTCCACCACCAACTGGTCCACCTCAACTGGTCCACATCAACTGGTCCACATCAACTGGTCCAGCACCAACTGGTCCACAGCCAACTGGTCCACCACCAACTGGTCCACCTCAACTGGTCCAGCATCATCTGGTCCACTGCCAACCGGTCCACTGCCAACCGGTCCACCGCCAACCGGTCCACATCAACTGGTCCACCACCAGCAGGTAAGTTGGGCTGAACTCTGTTCAGAACCTTCTTCATATCTCTTTCACCTCAGTCTCTTCACTCAGGATCTAGTCTGTTCAGCTGATTGTCAAATTTATGACTGGGTTAAAAAAAAAATAGAATTTTCAATTATTTCCTTTTTGTTTTTAACTTGAATGATCCAAAACGCCTTTTTCCAGCTCATGTAAACACATTTGGACTGTGATCACTTGTGAGCTGAAACTTCAGTCAGGTAATTGATTCATGGATCAACAGAAATGAATAGAAATATTCTGGACTGTATATACAAATATATAATTATCCCTTAAGTACAGTTCTGAGATACCGACACTTCAGTAGTTGCACTTTTCCTCTCGATCAGTGCTGCGTAGGGAAGAAACTCAAAATATTATCCTGGCAAAAAAATGTCTTCACATATTTCTAAAGTTATAAAAAACAAAGAGAGAAAGCAGTTTATATCTGACTTTGAAAATGAATCACCAGTTTTCTTTTTGTTTTGTATATCACTTGCCTTCAGGGCTTCCATATACCATTTTTCATCTTCACACAAGAGTTTTGCTTTTGGCCTGTGGTCCATCATTAAATCACAGTTTGGTCCTCCAGGGGAAAAAGGAAGTCAGTTAATTGAGGGAGCTTGTGATTGTATGGAAGCTCAGAGAGACAAGTGAAAAATAGTTGAACTGAAAGATTATCATGCCAAAACATTTTCAGCATCTGAAGTCATACACAGAAAGCAGTTTATATCTGATCACCACAGTTTGTTTGTTCTCTCACCAGCCTCAGTAAGAGCTTCCTTGTGGTCATCATTTACAATGTTTTGCGCCCCTGCTGACGTTATTACCGTTTGTTTTACAGTGCAGAAAATTAATGTTTAATGTTTAATGTGTGTGTGTGTGTGTGTGTGTGTGTGTGTGTGTGTGTGTGTGTGTGTGTGTGTGTGTGTGTGTTTTCAGGCATCATGAGACCAGCACCTGAGCCTGACCTCAACGCCTCCTGTCAGCCTGCGGTCGGGGCAGAATGTCCCTACAGCACTGCTCAGCTGATCCTCATCGTCATGGTAACCGTCTCCCTCAGCATCATCACTGTGCTCGGCAACACGCTGGTGATCCTGTCCATCAAGGTGAACCGTCACCTGCGGACCGTCAACAACTACTTCCTGTTGAGCCTGGCGGTGGCTGACCTGGTTGTCGGCCTGCTCTCCATGAACCTGTACACGCTCTACCTGCTGTGGGGCCGCTGGCCCCTGGGGGCCGCGGTCTGTGACATGTGGCTCGTCGTGGACCACGTGGTGAGCAATGCCTCCGTCATGAACCTGCTGCTCATCAGTCTGGATCGTTACCTCTGCATGACGTGGCCGCTCAGCTATCCGGCGCGGCGAACGGGCAGGATGGCCGGCCTGATGATTGGAGCCGCCTGGCTGCTGTCCTTTGTCCTCTGGGCCCCCGCCATCCTCTGCTGGCAGACGCTTGGCGGCAGACGTGTCGTTCCCGATGGGGAGTGTTACACCCAGCTCCTCGCCAGCCCCGCCGTCACTTTGGGAACAACACTTCCTTCTTTCTACCTGCCGGCCTTCGTAATGATCGGCCTGTACAGCAGCCTGTCCGCCGCCAGCCGCAGGCGCATGAGCGCGCTCAGGTCAGAGCGAGGCGCGCTCAGGACGTCCAGTCCGTCCATTAAAGACTTCCTCCTGAAACGGCGGAGCTGGGTGACCAGTGACCCGGGCTCAGATGTGTCCCTGAACCAATCAGATTCCAGCACTCCGAAGACCAGAAGGAACCAGAAAGCTTCCAGAAGTCCTGTCGACACGTCGGAGCCGGCAGACGTCTGTCCTGCCCCCCAGCCGTGTCACCCGCGGGCCGCTGCACGCCACCCCCGGAACCAGGACTACAACAAGATCGAAAATGACTCCTCGTCCAACACCGACCTCCACAGGACGGCCTCGGCAGCTTTCTCCGCCTGTCCCGGCTTCAAGTCTCAGGAGAGACGGAGGCGGCGGGTGCTGGCGAGGGAGAGGAGGGTCACCAAGACCATCCTGGCCATCCTCCTGGCCTTCATCCTCACCTGGACGCCGTACAACATCCTGGCCGTCATCGCAGCCTTCTGTCACGTCTGCATCCCCAGCGTCCTGTGGACCACAGGATACTGGCTCTGTTACATCAACAGCGCCATCAACCCCGGCTGCTACGCTCTGTGCAACATCACCTTCAGGAAGACCTTCTGCAGCCTCCTGCGCTGCAGCAGGTAGCTGCGACGACACGAGGCTCAGCTGACGTCAACTCAGTGTGGACCAAAACATCACACTGCAGCTGCTGAGCTGGTCCAACACTGACCCAGAACCCAAAAATAAAGTGAGGATCAACTTTTGTCAACGTGGTTCTCTTCAGTTTACCACACAGCTCTCACAGGGTTTAAAGCTCTGTGATTGGACATTTAAAAATCACACCTGCTGTCACCTGCCGTTCTGAGTGATCGATCAGTGTTCAGCTCTCAGTCCGTCAGTTCACAGCTACATTAACCTGCGTCTGAGTGACCACCTGTGATGTGATGTCACTTCCTGCTCTGTATGAAACAAACCCGTCCATCAGTGAGACAAACAGACTCCATGTTTCTACTCAAAGACAGAAAGAAGTTCATGTAGAACATTTGCTGAATTTACAAGAAGGAACAAATAAGTCAGAATCAGTCAGAGACAGAGTTTCACACAGTTTATAAAGTGTCTCCAACTCAACAACTCACTAAACTGGCACATTTGTTAAGGGAGTCTGGGGACAAAGAAGTCGCCTATACTGGTTACTGTTTAGTGTATCTGTAAAATGTGACATGTTTAGATCAATAAAATGTTTCTTCTGTCATAAATTGAGTGTAAATGGTGAAATCAGTGTAAACAGTGTGTTCAAACAGCTGCTAAATGTTGGCAGGTCAGACTTTAGCACTTTAGACACAGAAGCAGACAGGCTGGTGCAGCCATGCTGCCACAAACTGACACTTTTTACAAGGAAACACACAACTTACTGTTTTCATTTAATGCTGAATTTACAAGAAGGAGACAAAGATTCAGAATCTGTCAGAGACAGAGTTTCACTACGTTATAAAGTTTCTCCTCATGAAACAACTCTTAAAATCACCTGATTTGTTAAGGGAGTCTGGTAAACGTGCTGCAGGGTGAACAGTGTGACCAGAGGGGGACCTACCATCAGGAAAAGGTCGGCAACAGTCTTCAGCCCAAAGCTACCAAGAGCCAGATAAAACTCCTCACAGACTTCTGATTAATAAAGTTTAATTCTACTTTTCGCTAATTTATTATGTTTTAACAAAAAAATCCATTCACTAAAACATCGTCACAAAGCTGAATCCACTCCGAGAGTCCCAGGACCCCCCTTCAGTCCCCTACATTGGACTATTCCATCTTACTGCGCATGTGCAGAAATGATTGCGGAAGTCAGTAGCTAAACAAACCGGTTGGCGCGCTGTACAAACCAACATGAAGCAAGTTTCCAGCGGGGCAGAAAAACGGAGGCAGCGGGAGGAAAACTCACAGTTTGTGGCACAACTACCAAGCGTGACGCGCTTTTTCACGGCGGCCATTACTGATGACGACATCACTAACGAGCAGCAAGAAGCAGGCGCTCCTGCTGTTAGCACTAGCGGTGCTAGCACTAGCGGTGCTAACAGCTAACAGCTGCTGCAGTGCGAGCCCAGGTGGCGATGATGACGAAGAGCCGCGTTCACCCTCCACGATGAAGACCGACCAGTGAGTATTACAACTGTCAGCATGTAACTGTATTGATTATTGATCAGTACTCACATCCGGTACTGCACTTAAGTACTAAAAGCACACTGAGTAAAAATACTCCATTACAAGCTGAAGTCCTGCATTCAAAACCTTCCTGAAGTCAAAGTCTGGAAGTATTATCAGTCAATTATACTTAAAGTACTCAAAGTAAAAGTACTCATGCTGCAGTAATCTGTTCCTGTCAGAGTTTTTCTGTCTGATGTTTGTGGATTAATATTCCTGCTGCATTGATGTGTATGTGTCATTTTACTGCTTCTACTTCTGCTTGATGAAGTTTAATTACACTGAAATACTCACGTGAAGTACAAGTGTGTCAAATGTGTACTGTAGTACAGTACTCGAGGAAATGTACTTAGTTACCTTACACCCCTGGGTCCAGGCCTGACACTGTGTGTGTGTGTGTGTGTGTGTGTGTGTGTGTGTGTGTGTGTGTGTGTGTGTGTGCTGTCAGAGAACCTGCAGGAACATTAAGTGATGACGACACTGACAGCACAGTCTCATCACACAGACATCAGATTGTTTATGAAGAGAAGATCTTTAAAGTGAATGTGTGTTGTGTTTTTCAGAGCTGCAGTTCCAGATGTGTGGACGTGATCGCTGCGTGGAGACGCTGAAGAGAAGATCGTCCTGAAGAGAAGACGTTACAGGTGGGTCTTCATGAGGAGCTCTGTGTTTGTCTGAGGCCCCAACATGACCAAATCCTCCCCGCTAAAGAAAATAGAGAAAGAATTCTAGCAATCGAATCTATCGTTAACTTTGTGTTCTGTGTGTTTTGTCTCTGTGTGGAGAGCGTAGGGAGGTGGAGAGAGGCTGGAACCAGAACCTTTTAAAAACACGCACTTAAAGAACAGCCAGATGAAGTCATAAACAAAAGATGCACAAGGCCGAACATCCTCCCGGATTATTCAGAGGATATTATCATATGTGGGTTATTAAAACAATATCAATATTTCATTTTTTAATATGACATCTACCTTGAATGTCACAATATTACAACACCCCTAATACAGACCATCACTTAAGAAATGACTAATAACCCTTCTCCACTGGTCAAATCCCACTGAAACCTGCTCAGATCAGGCTTTTGTGTGCAATGTGAATGTACACTCACACCGGGTCAGTTGACCCTGCAGCAGAAACAAGCATCTGGTGGTGACGCGTGAATAAGGATACTGTGGTAAAATGTACAAACCGGTGATGAACATAACGTCGTCACTGGCCTCGACGCTGCCTGCTGCTCGCTTGTGTTTACTTTAACTGGTGCTGTTTCCTGTTTCCGGCGCCTTCGTGACATCAGTGACATACAACGTTACGCTTAAGTTAAAAATTAGATGGGCTGCGTTGCCTGCGGGAAGTGGGTAATGGGGTCGATAGGCGATTTTTAGCAGGTTGACCCACATTTAAATAACCTGTGTAGACCCAATAATGTTGGTGGAAAAGCGGTACTACAGTGACTTCCCATGCTGTTACCATAGTTACCACTCTCCGCAGCACTGTGTCAGCACCAGTGGTTCTGGAGGCAAATATTGTACTTTGACTGTTTTTACTCAAAAAATCCTCACAGTCTGTCCTCCAGCAGAAGTTCAGATACTTGTGTGAAAACAGACTCTGGTGAAAGTAGAAGTACTGATTCAGCTTCTTTACTCCAGTAAAAGTAATCGAGTACAGGCTCTGACATGTACTCAGAGTATCAGAGTAAAAAGTCTCCCTCTGAAGGACATTTGTGGTCAAAGCTACTGAAGCTCACGTCATATTAATATAATTCAAAGACTATTAAAGTTAAAGGTAGAGTCAGCAGGATTTGTCCCAGCTGTTCCTGAACGCACCACAAAGATAGTTGATAGTTGAGTCTCATTCCCAGGACGTCAAACAGCCACATGTTGGGTTGGTAAAGCGTCCCGAGCAGCAACAAAGTGAGAAAATAAGAAACTCTCTGCAGATACGAGACACTAACACGCCTTTTCTCCCCGTTCAGCCTCCCTCTCTGTCTGTTCACGTCTTTTACGTCTTTGTCTCGTCTCGCTGCGTCTGCCGTGCGTGATGTGCTCTGATAGGTCGACATCAGTCTGGTGATGTTGGGAAGGCGGCGTGCGATGACGCCAAATAACAATAATCCATAATTCACCTTGAATGCATCAAACTAAAGTAACGAGGCTGTTTGAAGCTGTGAGGAGGAGAAAGTTCAGGTGTTTGTGTTCAGATGTAGAGAGGGAAAGTCTCAGAGATACTCAGGTACAGGACAGATACCTGAAACATGGACTGAAGGACAGTAACTAAGTATTTGTACTTCACAGACGGAAGTATTTAAATAAATGTATCAGCCACACCTCTGTTAACTACGGAAGCCCGGAGGGGCAAGTGAGTCTGATCCAAATTATTTTCTTTTTGTCGTTTGTGACTTAATCCTTTTAAGTGTGTGTGTGTGTGTGTGTGTGTGTGTGTGTGTGTGTGTGTGTGTGTGTGTGTGTGTGTGTGTGTATCTGTGTGTGTATCTATGTATCTATGTATCTATGTATCTATGTATCTATGTATATGATCATCCGAATCATAAACAGAGAAAATAATTTAGACCAGATCAGAAAATGCATCACCAGGAAAAAAAAACCCAATCTTATCCACTTGCCCCTCAGGGCTTCCGTAGTTAACAGGATAAAGGTCCATTGTGTCTTCCTGTCCTCAGGTTTGTGTGTTTCTGACTCGCTGTAGTCTCGTTAACACTCACTGAAACCAGAACTGCAGCTGTCGATATGATCAGATGTGTTTTTCACCTTTTTAAATCCTTTTCCTGTGTTGAGGCAGCGGCCATGTTGGTGACGTATATTGAGCGAGACGATGTAGTTCACTGAGCAGTCTTTTACCATCTTTACAACAAACTGACTTTGTTGAGAAATTATTTTTTAAACTGTCAATGCTGTCAACTACCATACCTGTTTCTTCTGAGAAAAGGTCCCACGGGACTCTTCAGGCTAAAATGGCAGGCGGTTAAAATATTTTGAACATGTGTCTGATGGAGGGATTCTGTAAATGGGCAACATCAGCAGGCGTCATCATGTGTTTGTGTTACTGTGCACATCAATGAACAGACCAAACTCTTCACCAAAACAATGTACAGTATTTATTTTGTTCATTTATACAAGTCTCATCTTGCAACGTCAATAATCTATAGTTCAAATATAGATTTCATAGAGGACTGTGCCTTTACAGATCCATCCAAGCCTTTCTAAATTTTTACAAATTTTAAAGGAGACTCTGAAACAGAACTCTGACGTCCCGGAGCATCGACAGGTTTTCAGAGCGGATCAGGATATTTCTTGGATGTTACTTGAACTTCAGCTACTTAAAAAGCTTTTAGGACTATTTGAAATTTACTGTTAATACAAACTATCATCTATGAGGACAGAATTATTCATTATCATCTAGTGGGAGGATTCTGGAAAAGCTTTCCACATACTTTAATCCAAATAAACACAAGAACTTCAAATCAGAATCAGTAAAACAAGAATAAAAGTCAAAGGAGGCCAAAAGTCAAAAGGTGGTTGGTGTGTTTTGGAGGAGTCTCTCGGTTGTTTGAGTTTGATGAAGGAGGGAAGACGATTGTTCAGCTGGAGAAAGAGAAACGAATCCTTCCGTCTTCTGCGTCACTTTTCATCCGTCAGTTTGACTTCTTGTCCCCTGGAGAAGGGAAGAGAAATACAAAGGGTTGATTAATGAATCTGAGGTGTCCCAGTGATCAGCTCAGGGGCTCAGTGATCAGCTCAGGGGCCGCGGTGGCGCTCAGGGGCCGCAGCGGTGGCGCTCAGGGGCCGCGGCGGCGGCGCTCAGGGGCCGCGGCGGCGCTCAGGCTGCGGCTTGTGTTACGGTTTTTAGGTGAAACATTCCAGAACGCAACAATGTGTGAAATCCACGTTAGCTCGCTTGTTTCATTGTTTTTATTATTTAGCGATAAAATGCTGTCATCGGTCACTGGTTAGTTTGTGCTTCCTTCAGGCCGTGTAGCCGGTTAATTTTACGTATTTAGGTCAGAAATTCATTTTTGGCAACTTGGCTGAGTTTAGATTCAGTGAGATTTTTAGATTTTGATTTCCCATTTTAATTAAGCAGTGAAATGCTGATTAAAATTTCGAAGTGAGCTGTGAAAGATTAACCTGACGTGTCTGATTGTTTGTCACAGAAACATCTGGAGAGGCGGCGCTGCAGACAGTTTCAGGGTGAAGCATTAACTGATGAGCTGCAGGGATCGAAGTCCGTCATTACGAAGAAGGTGAGTGTAAACTTTATCGTTCAGTGTTTCAGATTAGGATTATTTTTATTGTTTGGAAAAATTGGCATCGTCTCCAAACTTTCCGTTTCTCTTTCATCTGCTGATTAAATGTTTCAAAACTTTAAGTTGAAAGCAAAAAAAATAAAAATAAAAAATCGAACATTGCTTATTTCACTTTTGAAACTCAAAATTACAGATTGAATTGACATCAGTCAAATACAGTTTTATGCTCATTTACTGGTCGTTTTGAGTTCTTCCTAAAACTTACTGGATCTGATTCTGTTGTTTCAGGCAGTGATAAAATAATTCCATGTTACTCACTTAATTACTTTAATTTACTTTCTATGATCACAGATTAAACTAGCAGCAGATTATTGAGTCATAAAATCAGCTCCATCTGTGCTGCAACATTAAAGTGATGAACAGTAATTATAATACAGTAATAAGGGTCATTCCACGCAGACTCATCCAAAATCCATAGATTTCATATCATATCATAGATTTTCTAAAATAACATTCATGTTGAAACTTGTATTAAATTCATGGGACTTGGAAAACCTTACAGCTGAGCTCCAAATGCTTTTTATGTCATGAATGTTTGAAGTTTGGCCTCAGAGCTGAAGTTTGTATTATAAACCTCAGCAAAGTCAGAATTTTACTGGATTGAGTAGAAATTTGTCCTGAACTTCACAGAAACCTCAAAAATAATTTACAACTTGTGTTCATTTGTTGCTGAATGTTTGTCTAGTGTGTAGTTAATACCAGGGAGACATTTTTTACCAGAACAAAGTGTCATTTCCAAAAATGTATATCTCCACTAGTTTATCTTCTTGCAACTGAATGTAGTTCTGTGTAGTATACATGTAGTATTAATGTAGCTCTGCCTAGTAATGTAGCTCTGCTTAGTATTGAGCTACATGAATACTACACAGAACTACATGAATACTACATTTCTACTACACAGAGCTACACTGATACTACATGCATACAACGCAGAACTGCATTAATACTACGCAGAATTCTAGTCTAGTCATCTAGTATTAATGCAGCTCTGTGTAGTAATGTAGCTCTGCATAGTATATACATGTAGTATTAATGCAGCTCTGTGTAGTAATGTAGCTCTGCATAGTATATACATGTAGTATTAATGCAGCTCTGTGTAGTATTGAGCTACATTAATACAATGCAGAACTACATGAATACTACATTTCTATTACACAGAGCTACAGTAATACTACCCAGAGCTGCATTAATACTAAAGATTAATGCAGCTGTGTAGTGTTCGTGTAGTTCTGTGTAGTATTAATGTATTCTACGTAGTATTGAGCTACATGAATACTACCTTCATACAACGCAGAACTGCATTAATACTATGCAGAAGTCTAGTCATCTAGTATAAATGTAGGTCTGCGTAGTATAAATGTAGCTCTGCGTAGTATACATGTAGTATAAATGTAGCTCTGCGTAGTATACATGTAGTATTAATGTAGCTCTGCGTAGTATACATGTAGTATTAATGTAGCTCTGCGTAGTATAAATGTAGCTCTGCGTAGTATACATGTAGTATTAATGTAGCTCTGTAGTATACATGTAGTACTAATGTAGCTCTGCGTAGTATACATGTAGTATTAATGTAGCTCTGTAGTATACATGTAGTATTAATGTAGCTCTGTAGTATACATGTAGTATTAATGTAGCTCTGTAGTATACATGTAGTATTAATGTAGCTCTGTAGTATACATGTAGTACTAATGTAGCTCTGCGTAGTACACATGTAGTATTAATGTAGCTCTGCGTAGTATTAATGTAGCTCTGTAGTATACATGTAGCTCAATACTACGCAGAACTATGCAAACACTACACAGTTACATTAATACTACGCAGCGCTACATTACACTACATTACTACATTACGGAGCTACATTACTAGGCAGAGTTGCATTAATACTACGCAGAACTACATGAATACTACATGTATACTACGCAGAGTAGTATACATGTAGTTTTGCATAGTATGCATGTAGTATTACTGTAGTTTTGTGTAGTATTCATGTAGTTCAGTAGTCTCACATCTTGTTACTTGTTGACTTTGGAGCTGAAACACACTTTAGCTCAGTATTAGTAGTTACAGTAGTAGTTACAGTATTTGGAGTACAGTAGTAGTTACAGTATTTGGAGTACAGTTGTAGTTACAGTATTTGGAGTACAGTAGTAGTTACAGTATTTGGAGTACAGTTGTAGGATTTTTCGAGGTTCCATGAATTTAATAAAAGTTTCAACATGAATTTCTTTAAGAAGATCCATGACATGAACCTGGAGGCCCTCGGTGAGTCATTAATAAAATACAAATATTACAGTGAAATTATAAAATTGTACGCGAACATTTTTAAACTGACGGGATCTGATTCTGATAAAAAGTAACTTAGTACTTTGAAACAAAAAGCAAACTTCCGTTTGACTCACTTCATAACTAACAGATCAAACTAGCAGCAGATTATTGAGTCATTAAAATCAGCTGCAACATTAAAGTGATGAACACAGTAATTATAGTACAGTAATACCATATATATGATTCTGCTTAATGAGTACTTTTACTTTTGGAACTTGTAGTATTGATGGTACTTTTACTGAAGTAAAATGTAGAATGTTTTACTGGAGTATTTCTACACTATGGTGCTGGTACTTTTACTTGAGTAGTGGAGTACTGCAGTCAGGTCTCACCTTTGGCTTTCTTGACTTTGGGGGAACAGGGTTTGGACACCTTGACGGTGGCTTGACAGTCTGCGTTGAACAGCGCCCTCTTCAGGGTTCCTGACCGGCTCTTGGTGTTGCTGGCGGCGTCGCAGGATCCCCACGGGCCGAACTTGTACTTGCAGTCACCTGAAGGAAACGCACAACTTGACGTGTTACTGAGGCTGACATCCACGATCCCGCTGAAACATGCTGCAGTGTTTGAAGGTAAAATCACACGATGCCAGTTACTTAATTACTATTAATTAATTAAATGCATGAACACAAACCAGTAGCTTAAAAGTGACACTGGTGTAAAAACATCAAATGTCCAACAGACGCCTGAAGATCATCAATCCACTGTAGTGCTTTCATGTGCAGTTCCTGTGATGGCCACTAGAGGCTGCCTCCACATAACCTCAGTGAGGAGGAAACCTCTGACTCCTTCACTTTTACACAATGTGGCTTGAACTTTACACCTTCAATAACAACTACATTTGAATTTCAAAAGTCTCGTCTGTGAAACAGATTCTAACAGAGCAAATGAAGATTCATCAGAACTTCTCGTCTTGTTTTGGTTGTTAAACACGATGTTGTCTGTGATCTTTACAGGACAACTGACGAGACACCGATAAATGTTTTCTTCATCATCAAACCTCAGCTGACTGAACACACCACAGACTGCCACTACACAACATGTCATGACATTAAAGGAACAGTTCACCCAAAATAATATTCTCCCTACTGATGATATAAAGTCAGGCTCAGTCATCATCTCCTCCTGATGATATAAAGTCAGGCTCAGTCATCATCTCCTCCTGATGATATAAAGTCAGGCTCAGTCATCATCTCCTCCTGATGATATAAAGTCAGGCTCAGCCATCATCTCCTACTGATGATATAAAGTCAGGCTCAGCCATCATCTCCTCCTGATGATATAAAGTCAGGCTCAGTCATCATCTCCTCCTGATGATATAAAGTCAGGCTCAGTCATCATCTCCTCCTGATGATATAAAGTCAGGCTCAGCCATCATCTCCTCCTGATGATATAAAGTCAGGTGAAGTCTCGTAGTCCACAGAACATTTCTGGAGCTTCACAGTAAAACAGAGTTGCAGCGTTCTGCTGAACAGCTGAAGCAGCTGGAGATGATTTAAACATCAGATGTCTCCATGCAGCTCGTCTGCTGCGATCACAGAGATCACAACCTGATCTGAGGAGACCAGATTTACACCCTGACCATGGATCCAATGAGGTAAATCAGGAATCACTGTCCTGTTTGGAAATATCTGATGTTTCTTTGGTTGTTTTTCTGTTTTAAAACAAGTCTCCAGCTACTTCAGTTGTTTAGGAGAATGCTGTTTTGCTGTGAAGATGATAACTGGATTTTCAGTTTTGTGTGAACTGTCTCTTTAAATCGAGAGGTCATGACCTCTTGGCCTCTGTAGATTCATGTTTACACGACCACATTGGCAGAATAGTTCAGGTGTTGTCGTCAGTGTTTGCTGGACTTACTGATGTCCTTCTTCCAGTTGCAGGGGATCTTGCAGTGGATCTTGTCGGTGCGGTCTTTGCAGGTGGCGTCTCTCAGGCCGTCTCCGCAGTCTCCATGCTCTGGGACACACTTCCCGTACTGAGTGTCTGCGGCGGAGCAGTCTGAGGCCGGCCTGGATTTATCATGTTTACCACCTGCAGGAACAGTCACAGCTCCTGTCAGCATGAATCAACCTGCTCTGCCTTCTTTAACTGGAAACTGTCTGAATCTTTCCTCTCAGCATCATTAAAATGAGTCTCAGTGGGTCTCTGAGATCTGAACAACAATTTTAGTCTGACTTTGTTTTTCCACCTCGAACATTTTGACAACTTCTCCTGTCGGAGGACTGAAACTGCCAAAGTAAAAAATACATAAATATACATAAATAAATGCTTTTAAATTCACCAGAAATATCAAAAGTAAATGTAGGCATATAATAATTTATAAAATGTGACAAATGTTTTTCTGTTTTAATTTTCTTGTGTTCAATATCTTTAAATTCACTTATTTACCTTCATGTTTATGTTGTCTTGCAAAAGGAAAAGAATACAGAAATAATTACCTTAAAAATGGATAAATAGAAAAGTAAATATATAGAAATATACAGTCATGTCACATTGTTATAGATTAATTCATGCCTACTTTGACTTTTAGTATCATTTTTGGTGCATTTAATGGAATATAGTCTTTTTATTGAACCATTTATTTATTGGTGGTTTTAGTCCTAAGTTTCCAAATTTCTCAACAAGAAGTGTCAACAAACTGTACATTCACTGTTGGAAAGTAACTAAGTACATTTACTTAAAAACAGTACCTTAAAATTGTAATAGTACAGAACATGAGTTTTCCATTAAATGCACCGGAAATAATTATACTAAGCGTCTTATAACAAAATTATAAGACGCCACATAAAAGCCGGGCTGAATAGAAAAGTTTGGTCGTCTCGTTTCTTTTTTTGTCCACCAGCTGCTTCACAGCCTGGATTTGTTCATACGTGTCACTTTTTGTTAACTAACTCTCCGTCCTGTTCTGTTCGCAGACACGCTCAAGAAGATATTACAGTTTTAAATTATTACATTTATATCGTAATACTATTTTTAATGTGAACCTGCACGTTTTTGAATAAATGATGTTTAAAAAATGGTTGAGGCCGTGTAGCCGGCCTCAACCACGACTGTTTTCATTGGTCCAGCTGTGGTTGATCGTATTTTCAGTGATGTCTTTGGTGAGACCTGATTGGTCCACGTGGGTCCACCAACCTATTTAAGATGTTGTCCCCTGCGGTCTTGTCAGATAACCTGATGAAAGTCTTTGTACTGAAACTTTGTTAATAAAATGAATGTTGAGTGGCAGTGAGGTGAACAGTGTGTTGGAGTTTTTGTCCTGATGTATAAAATGTAAAAAAATTGCATCAGCTTAATTTCGGCAGACTAACTTATTTAATTTATTCACATTACTCAACATGAGTGAAATACTTTGCATTGAATATCATATTTTACATAGAACTTATGTCACTGAATTACATGGACATTTTAAATGCAATTGAAAAACAAAACATTTCTATTATAACAATTATGTTTATAATGCGTGGGCTTCATAGGTGTTCTCAGTCTATAAAATATCTGCCTACAGGTAAGCTTTTAACTTCAGATTTTAAACTTCACCTCAAACTTTAGATTAAAGTAAAAAGTAACTGATGCCTTCAGGGACTACGGACATTTCAGTTGAATTTAAGATCTCACCTTTGTGATTTTTGGCTTTTCTGCTGGCCTCGGCGGTGAGCGTCAGGGCCAGGAGCAGCAGCAGCGTCACTGAGAACAAACTTCGCATTCTGCAGAGACAAAACACGGATGTTTGTAAAGTACAGAAATAATCGTGATACATCCAGTGACAGTTAAGAACTCAGCTCAGTTCATGTTGTGGATTTTCTCTTAAAACTAATTTTAAAAAATCATGTACAATCCATCAAACTTTGTAAAATCCTACAGCTGTACTCCAAATCTGTCTGTAATGAGTATCAACACTTTCACAAAACAGTTATATAGAAATTAAATGATCTGTTTTGTGAATATCTGCAATTTGTCGTACTTTTCCCTGGTCGCCCTGTTGCCTTCGAGCTTTTCGATCTGTGTGATACCTGCTGAGCCTGTTTTTCATTGGCTGCAGGACATTTGGTTTGTTGCAGACTACATGTATATTTTCTCACAACTTCAAACTTTTCTGAAAACTATTTACATGAACACATTTTGCAAATGATCCCGAGACCAGGAAACCAGTGGCACATACACAAACAATCAATCACTGACATGATGAACTGCATGTCACACATCACATCAATTTAATAGAAATTCTGACATGATTTTTTTGTTTTTTGAGAGAATCCACCACGTGAACTGGAATTCAGGGCGAGCTGGGCAGAATGACCCGAATGTAAACACACTGCAGTCCTGAGGCAACGTTCAGCCCGGACATCGCAGCGAGAGTAACGACTCAGACAGTTATAAGCTCTACGGTGATACAACATATATATTTCAATATTTGGAAATCTTCTCTAAAGCTCTTCATAAAAGCTCGGACTGAGCTACAAGATCAAAAACCTCGATATCGATTATCGAGATTAATTAAGTTAAATAATAATCAGTGATGTGTCTGCTAAGATCAGAAAATGAGCCTTTAAAAGCAGGAAAAGACGTCACTTGTGACATAACGGTGTCCCGTCTCATATCGCGATAACGATATGTATCGTATATCAGTGCAGGATGTCATGGCAGCTCCAGAGTCTGGTCCTCTGCCTTCAACACTTTGACCAAAAAGGTGTTTGGATCAGCAGAAACAGATTTTATGTTGTTCTAATCTGATCCGACACGATGTGGAACTGTAGCGTGATCTGGCCCGGCTTGGTTGGTTTGTGCCAGATGGTCCAAATTTAGTCCAGATCAAATCTGCTCTCTTTTCAGCTCTGAACCCCCAAATCTCAGAAAGCTTAAGCCAAATAATCTGACCATTGTAGTGAGAGCAGCATCAGGATTATAAAAGTAGGCTAATGTATTCAGATACTGTTCCTATTCTCAGCGCACACTCAGTCGCTGTTTTGCACATATTTTGGTTCATTTCTCCTTTTTCTCATCGTGATTAAAGCTTCAGTGTCCACAGTGCCCGTCAGCTCGCAGGAGTGATGTAGCGCGGGGCTCCTGGCTCAGCTTTGAAAAAAAAAAAAAAGAGAGTCAATTACCCATAAAGCTCCTCTCTCCCTCTCTGTTGTTATTGTGCTGAGAAATGACAGACTCCTCTTTCAGGCCTCCATTAAAGCAATGGTCCTCTTTCACATGTCAGCTGGCAGAGCAAATCCTGCTCTTCTCGCTCCTCCTGCGGCCTTTTATGAGGAAAGAACCGGCTCTCAGCAGGCCTCCAGTCTGTCCTCCATCAATGAAGAGGAGGAGGGGAGGAGGGGGAGCGCAGCGTCTGAAAGAGCTCTTTAGATTTCCCCTCAAAAGAATACTGATTCATTGGCCCAAAACAAAGCCTCTTCTAGCCTGGTTTCATTTCTCTAAAGCCTAACACAGATTCCATGCCACGTCTTAGGAGCTGTGCCCCCCCAGGCCTCCGCACTCCCCCCGCCCTCAATAGAAACTCATCTGCATAAGAAAACAATGAAATCTTAGCGTGAAGAAAAGGAGTGGGATGCTCCCTTTGGTTCACAACTAGGAACAACATTTAGTGGAACTTCCTCCTGAATCTCAGGGTTCACTCTCGCATCCGGAAACATGAAACAAAGTTTAAACATGTGAATCTCTTCACTTTGTTTCAGAGCGTGATGTCGGTCGGCACAGTCACGAACAGAACAGAGGCCTGAGCGGCTCTGACAGAAGACCGGTCAACAAAGGTGCGGTCCGGCCGCCGTGAGGAGGAAACCAGGAGGTTCAACAAGTGAACGTCTCCTCGAGGGGAAGCAGATTGTGATTCTTGTTGTTGGCTGAAACTGAAGGTTTGCCACAACGACAATGTGAGTCAGAGGCCAAAACATCTGCACACTCAGGCAGGCTGCCATGTTTCCCCCTCGGCACCCTGGAGTCCATTAAAACTCCGTCTTCCTTCCTGCGCTCTCCTCTTTCTCTAAATTAAGAGACAAAACGCACAACAGAAGACCAACAACAACAATCACAAAATGAACAAAAATACTTAAAATTGGACCTGCGAAGCCACATATGAACAAAAATATCTCTTGAGCTCATCAGATATCAGGGAGTCAAAATTCAGATATCGATAAATCAGCCAATACCTTTTTAAATAATCCATAAAAATGTGGTTATCAGACACTTGAGACCGGTGTGGAGCTGAGGCAGGAGGAAATGATCGCAGTTAGTGTTTCTGCACAACATATGTTCACGTTCGTACGTACCACACTGACGCGTACAAAACGTGTCATATCTCGTTCAGCAAAGGGCCACGGGTTGGAATCGAACCGCTGGCGTACAGACAACAAGCCTGCCAAGCCAGCGACCGCAGTCCAAGACGCCATTTCAACATTTGTAAGTGTGAAACCACCGAATATTTACGAAGAGGGATGACGGCGCTCCAACACCGCGCTGAGACGTCGGGACATTCAGGACAGAACCAGATATCTCAGCCAAACGTGACGTTTTTCTGACAATAACCAAGAAGTGTGCGTGACAAAGCAGAAGCACAGCGATGTGACGAGCAACAAACTGAAACATGTTTGCTTTTTTTTTTCAGTTGTGAAACCAAGTGAAAAAAAAATCCAGGAGATCTTCATGTGTAAAAATGAGCTTCTTCTATTTCTGGAAATTGAGTAGGGAAACATTTTTTATTTTACAACCAAGCAAAAAAATAATAAGAAAAAAACAACAGGGGACCTGTGAAACACGGAAACAACATATAAATAAAAAATATGTACGTGTAAAAATTAGTGAAAAAAAAAGATCAAATTCCTGGCAAATGAAAGAACTTTTTTTTCACTTGTGAAAATCTGACATTTTTATTTTTCATGGCTTCACATAAAAAAAAAATCTGAAAAAACATTTTCTTTTCTGGACCAGAACAGACCAGACCAGACCAGAACAGAACAGAACAGAACAGAACAGAAGTGAACTGAACTGAACTGAACAGACCAGTTCTCCAGTCGTAAACACAGCAGAGGAAACACTTTAGATCAGACTTCAAGGATCACCAGAAAAAAATGTCCTTACTTGTCCCCTCAGGGCTTCCGTACATATCCAACAACATGTACGCTGAAACCTCACAGATGACATAATCAGCAGGTCGAACATGAAAACTTACTCAGACTGAAAAAAGATGTTTTAATCCTAAATCTTATAGTCGTGAAGTCATGAAAGTGTTAGTGTAACTAAATGTGTTGGTGTTTACTCTTAGCTTGCAATATCCTTTCAAAATAAAGTTAGAGAAACGTTATGAATTGATAGACAAGGAATCAAGCCCTTCAAAATAAACCTCTTCAATTTTCCTGTGCTTTCTTTGTGAAATGCTTCAATTATCTGAAAGATCAGATTATATTTATAGAGCCCAAACTCAGAGGGTTTACAGATCCCGTCTGTCCTCGCAGCCTCGAGTCAGGGAGAAAATGGAGGAAGATTCACAGAGCAGCTCAACAGACCGACACAATCACACCATCTTCAGATCACAGCCACAACACTTCTGATACATGCAGATATATAAAAATAGATATATATATAAAATATAATCAGCTGCAGGTGTCGCCTGAGCCACAGGACCTCGTCTCCACCATGAAAACACAGACATGTAGATTCTCACTATTTAATTACCAACTAACCAACAGACCAGAAATCCAAAGTTATTTCAAACACTGATCACGTTTCTTGGAAGCTGAAATCAGATTGTTTCTGGCATTTTCAAGTAACTCGAATAATGAATCGATTATTTTATAACTTGCAGATGAACTCACTGTTGATGGACGATCATGATTAATCAGCCGATCCTTTCAGCTCCAATCTTTACTAATAACATTTAAATGAAAATAAACAACCACAGCTTTGGTTTTAAATGTGTGTGAAAAACATGAAAACTTACTTGCTGAGCTCAGAGGAGCAGCCGGTCGAGCTGTGGAGTCGTCGCCTTCTGTCGCTGCCTTCAGCTGCTGCTGCTCAACATCCCCTCACACACACACACACACACACACACACACACACACACACACACACACACACACACACACACACACACACACACACACACACACACACACACACACACACACACACACACACACACACACACACACACACACACACACTCACTCTGCATATGGACAATGCCCCTCATGGTGACATCACAAGCTTTAATCCATAGCCTGAGGAACAAAACAGGCTCAGCTCATTAGCATAAAGTGAAGTGTGTGTGTGTGTGTGTGTGTGTGTGTGTGTGTGTGCGTCATATTGTGCAATGCCAATGTACAGGCTGGGTGTGTCTGAGCTAATATTGACTGAAACAGTGGCAGCTGTAGTTCAGCAGGCGTGCAGGTGTGCAGGTGTGCAGGTGTGTGGTGGAGAACAGGTCAGAGTTCACTCAGACTCTCTGCTGACTGAAGTCAACTCAACAGTCAGTAACACAGAATCAAAACTCCTGAGAAACAGAAGTATCAGCAATGTAGAAAATAAGATGTACTCATTATGCAAAACAAGAGTTACATTTATCATATTTACATTTTTCACTCGTATTTTTAGTGATTCATTTACATGTAAGCAACATTTAATGCTGTCAGTTATTTTAACAGCTCCATATACTGTTACCTGGTTTACACCTTCATCAATCCATCACATTCTTTAAGGAGATGAGATGTAGAAACTCTGACTTTGTGTTTCATTGGGTCGCCTGTCGCTTTAACTTCCAGGAGAGTCAGAGAACGAGACGAAACACAACGTGAAGAAAACTTAAAAACATCACATCAGAATGAATCCAGAACAAAGAGATTTCTCTGATCCGACTCAATAATGGATCAGACGCTGAAATAACATCATAATGTCTCTTTGTAAAATGTTTGTTCCCTGAATGGAGCTCAGATCGATCAGAGCTGTGCTGTGCTGAGACATATTTCCATTTCTCGCTCACTTTCCTCCACGGCAGCTCTTTTTTGTCCTGTCTCGGTAGAGTAGACGTGTTATCATACGATTATAGTTATTATCCTCTCCTCCATTGTTGTTCATGACTGTCTGGACATCAGCGACGTTAACATCAGTGTGAAGGTCAACGCTGATAGGCTTTCACGACGCAGCCTCACGAGAAATCCTCACTTGAGTTAAATTTTTTCAACTTGTGCAAATTTCACTTGTTCGTGTCATTCACGCTCCCAACCGCAAACTAACATCTTTTCATTGAGCTTGTATGTCATCTAGACGCAGGCGAATTGAGGTGAGCCTCTGACTGGAGTCAGCACTCAGCAGAGACTCTGGTTCTCTGCTTCCCTTCTCTCTCTAACGTTACGCTCATGAAGTACATTTCCCCTTAACATCTTAAATACATGTAGTGGAGTAGAAGTATAAAGTAGCATTAAGTGGAGCTACTCAAATAAAGTAGAAGTAGATCAGACTTGAGTTGAGTCACTGTGTTCAGTTACATTCACTGGCTGTTTCTCATTTTTATGTGGATCCACATATAATTGAACTCAGTCATAGATACCAGCCAAGTAAAGATCTCTTCATGATTCCCTGAGAAATCTCACAACGTTAAAGAAAGTGAGAAAAAATTCTTGGATCCGTCTCTTTATCTGGATCCACACCAAAAATAATGGGGTCTATTCCGGGCCGAGACACATCCTCCATCCGGGTTTGGTCCAAGTCCATTCGATTTCGCTGTAATCTTGCTGACCAACCAACCAAACCAACAAATCAACCGACAAACGCACTCAGTTGAAAACAGAACCAGAAGACATTCAGTCTGACTGATGATGATGGATTTATTTTACAGATCTATAAAAAGTTCAAGGCGGGATTAAAAAGCTTCTCTGAGGGATACGATGTCACCGGAGCTCTCACTGGACCGACACAACGCTTTCGTGTCCACAGCATCCATCATTCCACGCTTCCCAATCATTGCCTATGCGAGGAGCTGTGCGATGCATTCTGGTAGTGTCGCCTTGTGTTTTGTCTGCTCCTCATCTGCACTACGTTGAGGTCTAAGCTTCTTTCAGGAGCCACTGTGATTTACAGCTGTCCATCGAAATGAAGACAGATTCAGCACGGCTCGTTTCACAGCTCAAATGTTTTCAGAAACCGTTTCTGTGAACTGTTTTCATGACATGCGAGAAAGTTTCCAAAAGAGCCGTCACGTTGAGATCTGGGCGCAGAGAGCCAGGTGGTGTTCGTCCAATCGGGTGTGACCAGAAAGTGTGTGGTCGGAGGAGGAAGTTCACTCTGTTGATGCTGGGAACCAGAACAACCTCCCGCGTCCAGAAATGCTCCTGTGGACACGAGTCTCTGGCAGGCAGCGAGATATTTAACGTTAGTCACGTTACGTCACATACAGAGTTAACGTCTACAGGGTCCCGTCTGTCAGATGTTCCTCATTAATGCTTGGTGCTGGCTCCATCGTAAATGTCGAGCACTGCCTCTGCTTATCTGTTGATTTATGGCCCAACTCATCTAGACTATATGTTATGTGTGGGCTGAACCGGGCCTGCTGCGTGTGTGCAGACATGTAGAAGGATGTCGCTCAGGATCCTTCAGCATTCTGTTCCTGTAAATATCTAAACTTTACTTCATGAGGTTCTGCTGAGTTCTGCATCAGAACCGAGGTCTGTGTTCTCCGCTCTGTTCTCCTCTCAGAGGCAAACAAGCAGCAGAGTAAGAGCAAAGAAAAAAGTCTCCCAGCCATCAGTCTGTGATGGCTCAGTCATGCGTGGAGGCCATTGTTAAAGACTGCAGCTGGGAACAGAGGGGGGGGCAGGGAGGGAGGCAAGCCTTCACGACTCCTCCTGCTGCTGCCGCTGCCGCTGCTGCTGCAATACTCGACGATCAGCTCTCTCACACTGTATGCAGGTCAGACTTCAGGGTTTCAGATTGCCCAGAATAGTGATCAGCCGTCGTGTAACAGCGAGATACAGGTAACCAAACGACATTCAGACCAGGTGTAAACCCACCGCGACGTCACCTGCTGGTTTGTGGACTACTGTTTTAAATTATGAGGTAAAAATCGAGCAAAACAAATCCAATAAAAACCAGCAGGATGAGACCGATCAAACTAAAACAAACCAAAAGAAAAACGGAAGCTGGAAACTTCCTCCGTGCATGTGCCAAGTGAGCAGCTCTGATTGGACTGAACCAGAAGTCGTCTTTGTGTTTGGTTAACTGACACATTATTAACTATTTGTCTTTGGATATATTTTTATTTCTATAGATTTTATAATGCTGCTGAACAGGAAGTTTTGTTGTGTTCTTTTAATACAATCACAATAAAGTGTCTTTTCTAAAATAGACCTAATCTCCCATCCATCCATGTAAAAGTGAGAAATGTTACAGCAGCTGTCGCACCATCATCCTCTCAGTCTTCAGGTCCTGCACTCACAGCACCTCCAACCTTTAATCTCACGACTCAGTTTGAGCCGAAGGTTTTGTGTTTGTTGTTCGTGCGGCTGCTACAGCGTCGTTTAAACCAAGTTTAACCAAGTTACACAGACTTGAACAGGTTGAGACAAACTAACTAGATGGTGACACAAACATATCCTATATTAAAATAATAATTATCAATGATTATTTTCTGATTGTTTCAGCTCCGAATCAAACTATAATTAATAATTTCATTGTCCTCACAGAAAGCTGGGACTGACATGCTTTATTGCAGGTCACTCAGAAATGATAAAACCAAACAGTTATTACTCCAATATCATACAGTATAATGTCATTCTGACAGTTATGCTATTATCATTAAAGGAACAGTTCACCCAGAAATGTAAACTCACTCATCATCTCCTCCTGATGATATAAAGTCAGGCTCAGCCATCTCCTCCTCCTGATGATATAAAGTCAGGCTCAGCCATCATCTCCTCCTGATGATATAAAGTCAGACAGAGTTGCAGCGTTCTGCTGAACAGCTGAAGCAGCTGGAGATGATTTAAACATCAGATGTCTCCACACAGCTCGTCTGCTGCGATCACAGTCTGCAGGAGAGAAGAGATCACAGCCTGATCTGAGGAGACCATATTTACACCCTCGACATGCGGTCGAGCTCGTGCTAACACTGTTAGCTTCACAGCTACAGTGAAGATTTCAGCTTAAAAGAAATGTGTGAATAAGAATGCTGCAACTCTGTTTTACTGTGAAGCTCCAGAAATGTTTTGTGGACAACGAAACTTCAACTGACTTTCCGTCAGCATGGAGGGAGGAGATGATGACAACATTTCTATTTCTGGGTGAACTGCTCCTTTAATACAGACTCGACTGCTTTGGCAGAATCTGGCTTCAGCTTCTGTTTCAGTTTAAAACTTCCAACACTGACGAGTCTACTGGGCGTCTCAGCTATGTACACAGTAGATACACATCACAATGAAAGCGTCCTGCTGGCAGCCATTTGCTTTACAGTTATGTAACAGACAAAAAAAATCTCATATGTTGACTGAATTATCTAAAACTGAAGCAGTCAGTAAACCACTTGCTTCCCTGTGTTTGATCACAAGCAAAATGTGTTTTATCTACAAATAAACCATAAATAGCTAAATTCTTCTGTGTCTAAGTTAAATATCCAAAGTCTGAACACACACTTATTTCTGTTGAGTAAACAAATACATCCAAAACGTCACTATAAGCTTGAAAGAAGACACGTTTTTGCAGCCGTTCTATCTGATATGGCGAAAAGCATCTAGTAGTTCCATCATGTTCAGCTGCAGACGGATGAATACGGTCAGTGTTCGCTCAAAGCAGCTGTTGTTTCACTTCAACAGCACTTTCTGTACACACATTGTTGTCTTTTAACACGGAGGTCAGAGCGCTAATGTTTAGTCGATAAAAGCCTCATTGAAAACTCAGTTTGGAGGAGATCTGAAAGTCTTTGTGGTTTGAAGAGACGAGTTTGAATTCACTTCAGTGTCCAGTTTTCTGTTCTTTAGTTTGGACTCCAGCAGAGGACAGCGGCGTTTTCAGGCAACTACAGACCCGAATTAATCCAAAACAAAGCGTCATCTCTGGTCAGTTAAAGCAGGCTGGGGAAAAATTGGTAAAAATAATATGTATGTGTTTAACCGCCTGCTGCCCCCTTACAGCAGAGAAGAAGCACTAGCTGATATGTTGCTGTCCACAGATCATATTTACACGGCGGCCATTTTCCTGACGTCACGCTCAGGGTGGGAAGCACAGATGTCTACAGCTCTGTTCCCGGTTTAAAGTTGTATAAACGTTGTTATCATTTCACCGCTTCCCGAATGATCAGCAACTGAAAAGACAACAGATAGTGATGATCTGGAGCGACTGCGGGCCATATTTCTAGGTCGAACCACATATTTGATTATCTTAGACAACAGCTAACGTTAGCATTCAACCGCTTCCTAGCTGACGTTACAGTTTGATAGTGTTACATGATACAAAAGGAAAGTCGGAAATTAACTCTAAAATATCAACACACATCTTTGACACATTTATTTAAACCTGGAAGTGAAACACACTGGATTGTAATCAAACGGTAATGTAAGCTAGGAAGTGGCGGAATGCTAACGTGAGCTAATGGGTTACCAAATATGTTGATTTACCCACAAATATGAGCCGCTCTTCACTGTAGTTTCAGTTGCTGATCAGGGTTGAGCTTTACATCGCTGGAGGAAAATAGCCGCCATGTGAATTAGTTCTACATGTCCAGTCTTTTCTCATTGGACCCTGGCTATAGATGCTGGGGGAGAAAGGAGTAGAAAACTGAAGGACCTTAAGACAGACAGATGTTTTGGACAGACAGAGTGGCCTTCAGACTGCCGTCTCCTGGTCTTCTCTCTGGATCATCTGGTAATGTTGACGGTTCTCCAGATATTCAGCCAGTTCCTGGTCGTTGGCCTTCTCAGCACGCTGTTTGGGAGTCTCGCCCTGAAACGGAAACATGGAGTCTAACTCGGGTTTATGGGCCACAGTCTGATCTGATCTTTATTCACCTGAATGACGATCACATTCACATGACAGCTGTCCATAAGAAACCCTGCCCCACTTAGTTTTCACGAGCTGCTTCATCCAAATCCTGAAGGTCCTGATCCAAAACTATTAATCATTTCAACTTATTGATCTGTTATGAACGAAAGTTTAACTGCAGAATGTGACCCAAGATCATCTACAGAGAAGAGGTCTCACTCTGTTGAACTATAGAAATACTGGCTGTACAGTTAATGTTACAGAGTGGAGCTTCTTCCCTCATTGATGATCTTTGATCAGTTCAGATACATAGACAGACAGATAGATCAATAGATGGATCAATAGATGGATCAATAGATGGATAGACACTGTGATAAATTAATAGAAGTGAAGCCTCTCAGCTCCTCTGTAACCCTGCAGAGACTCTCGGCTTCGCACCAACACTTTACACACTAACTAACACATGAACTCTTTTCATTCGTTGGAGAGGAGAGGAGAAAAAAAACACTCAGATTATGGGCTGCTTCCTGTTACCACTGGCTTCACCATGGCAACGGTGAGCCACGGCCTTTGTGTGTGTCGGAGCGAGGCCGGGGATCCTGCGGCGCTTCGTTTCTCAATGACACACAACATTAATCACTTTATAGAAGTGGGTCAAATACTGCTGGAGATCCATTTAAAGTGCGGTGGGACAGCTCAGGCTGGTGGCCGTCACTGTGCCTGAGAACGACTCACCAAACCGCCTCATACAGCAGGAAGTGTCAGTCAACAACATGTTTCTCTGATAGAAAACATCGACTGAACTCATCACGACTTCACGTCAGGATCAGAGAGTGAGGACGTCTCTGTTGTCACAGAGTTCAGAAAAATATCCAGAAACTATCAGGAAACTTAAACGAGATGAAGAGTTATCGTTCTGTTTAAAACTGAATGAGAGTCGGTGTGATTTTCAGAACTAAAGACAATCACTTCAGTCTCAGCTGCACTCTGTTTACTGACAATTAGCTAATGTTAGCATGCTAAAGTGCCAAAACCAAAAATAAATAAATGATGTCATTAAATGCACTAAAAGTCATATTAAAAGTAAATGTGACATTTCTGTTTTAAATTCCTTCTGTAGTTATTTACCTTTGACTTAACGTCCTTATTTATTTACTTTCCCATTTTATTTGTTTATCTACCCATTTTATAAACAAAAATGTAAATAAATCCATTAAAGATGCACTTTGTAGTTTTGGGGAAGAAATTTTAATCAGAATCAAACTAAATAATCAAACTCTCTTTGTTTTAATGACTGAATAAACAAACTGACCTTAAAGGACAACACAGTTTATACTGTTTTACTGTTTATATGTGGCGGACCCTGCCACCTTTCTAGCTTCAAACAGCGTTCTGGGACCTTATTTTCCTCTGAGAACAGCTGGTTTATTCACTGATGGAGAAAAGTTTGTGTTATTACCTCATTAATGTTGTAAATATTAAGATTCTCAGTTTGTGTGTTACATGAACTTCTTTCTTTCTTTCTGTAAAAAAACATGGCGTCTGTCTCAGTGAAGGACGGGTTTATTTGCATCTAGAGCAGGAAGTGACATCAGATCACAGGAAGTGACATCAGATCACAGAAAGTGACATCAGATCACAGGAAGTGACATCAGATCACAGGTGGTCACTCAGACGCAGGTTAATGCAGCTGTGAACGGACGGACTGAGAGCTGAACACTGATTGGCGGATGGTGACAGCAGGTGTGAACAGCCAAATGGAGAAAGTTCAGCCGCTGCTAGTTTTCCTCAGCCAGCGTGCTGACTTCATCTGACTGCTCGAGTGCGTCTCTCACAGCGTGTGTGTGTGTGTGTGTGTGTGTGTGTGTGTGTGTGTTACAGGTGAGTGTTGTTTACCTGCAGGTCAGTCTTCATGAGCGACGCCCCGGCCTCCACCAGGTAGTGACAGATACTCCTCTGACAGGAGGAGGCGGCTTTATGGAGCGCCGTCTCTCCTCTGAAACACACAACATAAATATGAATGACACATCAAAACTGAAATGCAAGTGTGCAGTTTGATAAATTGGTTTTAAAGACATTAGGTCACAAACAGGACAGAAACATGACTCACGTCTCTCTCTCTGTTATGTCCAGGTGAGGTGTGGGCACTGAATGTAACGAGACGGAAACAAAATGCTTTTAGAAACACGGTTCATAACAAACTGTGGAGAAACTGACCTTTACCTTCAGACTACATCGTGAACAAACTGGAGTACATAGCGTCTGTACTGTGCCTGTTAAATAACACGGTCTGATTAAATTAACTTATATCTCAGCGGTAATTAAATTATTAAGCTCAGAGGAACTTTTACATAAACATAATGTGTTTTTAATTGTTTAGTATTCGAGTATGAAACATAAAAGTTATGTGTTTCAAACTTATTCCGTCTCACACACACAAACACACATTTCCTCCACAGAGCAGAAACTAATCAATCACTCCCAAAGTGATTAATGGGACGTCAGCGCTGTGTGTTCACCTGCTGCTCCCAACTTCCACATGCTTCACATACGAGCGAACAGAGCTGCATTCACAGGCTGTTTGTCAGAGGAAGAAACAACTTTAACGACCACAAACATCTGAAGAGTACAAGCAGCGAAGACCAACCGCTCAAAACTACCATTTATACATCATTAATGCACAGGTGCATTGTGGGAAAGTCTTTCTGCAGGAGAGCCACACATGAACCAAACTCCATGGTGATTTTTGCTGTTTGACTCTGATGACTGCTGTTAAAGCAAACTGTTTCCCTCCAGACTTTAACTCTTATTTCACAAATCTAAACTCAACCGTTTTCTTTAACAGCCACATTAAATCTAGAATGAAGAATAAAAAGTCAGACGGGTCAAATCAAACGCCACTCGTCTACAGACATGAACACTAAAGATGACAGACGCAGTGGACACATCCAGTCACAACCACTCGTTCAGCCATCAGGTCTTCATGTATGCGTCTTACAGCCACTGTGTGTGCTGGCGCCCCCCAGTGGATAAATTAATAGTGTTACTCAACAACTTCACTGGGAATTTGTCCCATTTTTTCAGAAAATAATCAAATAAAAAAACTTTGTAAAACATGAAACACCAAAGAAGAAGAAGCACAATGAGACAGATTACAGACATGTTCTGCTTTCGTTACAACAAACTTGATTAAACTCTTGAAACTAATTCATTTCCATTAAAACAGGTGAGATGATGTCACCACAATGGCCAAACATTTCACTTCAACATTTTTTGGGGACAAACTGGTTGGTCAGCGCATGTAATGAGTTACAGGCTGTTTCTCACTGTCACATCAGGTCTAGACTGAAGGTTTCTAAGAGGGCAGAGCAGGAACTCTGAAACTCTTTACAGAAACTGGATCAGTTGTATCAAAGTGATCCCACCATCAGAAGATCAACACATCAAGCTGAGTTTACTGAGAGACAGAAAAGCCGCTTCATCACAGAGACATAATTTACTAAATGAACACCACAAGAGTCCGATCAGCAGTGGTCCTGTCAGAACAAGGCTGTCCTGTAGAGTCTCAGAGGACGAGCTGCAGTTCGTAACCCAGTGGTTACGAACTGCAGCTCAGTGGAAGATGAGAAAAGTCTATTTACTGATGAATCACAGAGATAGATTAGTGTCAGTAACTGAAAGGTGTATGTAAGGAGACGACCAGGACAGAGAATGGTACCACAGTGTTTCAAAGCCACAGTGAAACATGGTGGAGGAAGATGTTTTCAGACTCCACCCTGACTGAGGAGAAGCACCACTCCATCCTTCAGAGACATGCTCCACCCTCTGGTCTGATCTTTGTGGAGAAGGATTCATCCTGCAGCAGGATAATGAGCCCAAACACACCTCAAAACTTTCATACAACTACTGAAGACCAAAGAAGACCAACGAGTCCTGAATGTCCTGGACTGTCCTCCACAGCCTCCTGACCTCGACCACAGCCGCCTGACTTCTACCACAGCCTCCTGACCTCGACCACAGCCTCCTGACCACAACCACGGCCGCCTGACTTCTACCACAGCCTCCTGACCTCGACCACGGCCGCCTGACCTCGACCACGGCCGCCTGACCTCGACCACGGCCGCCTGACCTCGACCACGGCCTCCTGACTTCTACCACAGCCTCCTGACCTCGACCACGGCCGCCTGACCTCGACCACAGCCTCCTGACCACGACCACAGCCTCCTGACCACGACCACAGCCTCCTGACCTCGACCACAGCCTCCTGACCACGACCACAGCCTCCTGACCACGACCACAGCCTCCTGACTTCTACCACAGCCTCCTGACTTCTACCACAGCCTCCTGACTTCTACCACAGCCTCCTGACTTCTACCACAGCCTCCTGACCACGACCACAGCCGCCTGACTTCTACCACAGCCTCCTGACCTCGACCACAGCCTCCTGACTTCTACCACAGCCTCCTGACCTCGACCACAGCCTCCTGACTTCTACCACAGCCTCCTGACCTCGACCACAGTTGAAGACTGAGAAAGCCAAACATCCTCTGTGACATCACAAGAGGCTTTGTGAACACTGTCACATCATGCTGCGATAACATGAGTCTGCAGGTTTTACTCTAACTTGTAGCTCGAGTGCATGAAGGGGGACAAACCAAATACTGAGACATTCTGACATTTTTCACTCAAACTGTTAAACTGATGTCATTTGTAATGAAAAATACGTACATCTTTCAAAACAAATGTAGAATAGAAGTATTTTGACTGGTGGTCTCAGACTTTTGGACCCTGCTGTATAAACTTCTCTCACCATTGTCGATGAGGTACTTGAGGATCTCTTTGCTGCCGACCTCCACAGCGTGATGCAGCAGCGTGCAGCCGGCGGCGTCCTGCAGCAGGATGTCTGCCGCCTGCTGGTGGAGCTCCATCAGCTGGACAACACAGAAAAACGGAGGTTTCACTTCAGTTTGGTGGCAGTAAATAACCGTAGATTTAGTTCTTAAAAACTTCAGTCCAGCAGCCGAAAACAAACTGGATATCCGGTGAGGTACAAGGTACGGAAGCCCTGAGGGACAAGTGAGAATTATTTTCCAAGTCTGATCTAAATGATTCTCTCTTCTGTGTTTGACTCGTGATCCAGTGGGAAAAAATGTTTTGCCACAATAACTTTATGACTTCCCTCATTTGTTTCCATCTGTAATAACATGTAGACGAAGGTTTTTTTCCATGTGTGAAATTAAGTAAAAAACTTTTCTTTTCCCCAATTAAAAAAGTCCTGTGGGTGGAACTGAATGCTTTTTTAAAATTCTTTTTAGTGCATGAACATTTTTTTTCCTCTCAGTAGAAAATATTTCCAGGAGAATTTTTTTCCTTTTGTTTTTCATGTGTGGAACTGAAAAACACTTTCCCCCTTTTTTCTCTACGTGTGTTCACAGATGGAAAAAAATGAAGGAACTTTTAAAGATTTTCCTGGCAAAACCTATTTTTCCCACCAGATCATAAACACAGAAGAGAGAATAATTTTGATCAGACTTAGAAAATGGGTCACCAGATCACCTCAGGGCTTCCATAACAAGGTGACTTCACGGATCTTTAACAAATCAACTAATTCAGATTTTTCCACAGATGTCCAAGTGAGACAGACTCACTCTGGTCAGGTCTTCAGTCCTGATGCAGTTGATCAACTCTGCATCTAAAAGACAGAAAATAAAATTCAACCCTGTGTTGATCAGAGGATGAATAGATGCGACTGTTGGTCAGAACCAAACGTAACAGCAGAAACAAAACGACTCACTCAACATGTGAATCGTTTTGTGGTCGGATCAACGCGTCTGTTCAAAGATTGATTTTCACTCTTCAGATTGTTTGATTTAAATAATTTAGAGACACGATGCCTGTAAAGTTTTGAGATGGTTTCATGGGTTAAGTTAAAAACCCCTGTGAAGACTTAAGATTAAGATCGGCTTTATTTATCCCACAATGGGGAAATTCACTTGTTACAACAGCTCACGATGCAACAGTACAGGAAAAAGAATCAGAAAAATATGAATGAAGTTAAATAGAAAATAAATAGAAAAACACATATTTACAAAAACAAACAAGTGAGTGGAAAAGTGATTGATCAGGTAGTGCTCGAGTTAAAGAGAATATTATTTAAATACTTGAAGAAATCTGTAAAAATGGTTATTATTCGAGCCCCGTCTTTACTTTAAGACGATCAACAGAAGAAACGTTTACCTTTTTCAGGGTCGTGTGAGGTAGCACTGGATGGACTGTCAGAGAGATAAGAGACAGAGAAACAAAATAAGATGTTAGATGTGAACATGAACCAAGAAAACATAAACACACACACACACACACACTGAATGGAGTCCTACCTAATGATGGGTCTGAAATCAGCGAGCGTTGTGTTTGAGCGATGGACATTGATGATCTTTGCCCCTCTCCTTCAGATGAGAGACAGCGAGGACAACATGGACAAGTGACAGGCTCACTAGCAGCACATGGTACCAGCAGCACTACAGAATAAGGCCCTGTGTCCACATAGTGGGTTTTTTCAGAGCTAGAGCATCTTTTATCAATTATTCCCAATGAGGAGCGAGCGTCTGCGGCAGCAGGCCACCGCCCAGAGAAAAGGCACAGCGCCCAGCATCGTGGCTCTTTTTCTGTCTCCTGGCCTCGGCGATAATATTCACTGTATTTTTGTCTCCTATGGATGATGTCATCACCCACATCCTCCTCGCTCTGATGTCCCGATGTCAAATAAAACACAAACAGATAGCAAACTAAAAGGATCAGAGTCCATCATACAGCGACGGCTGTCAACATACTGTTGTCATAGAGACGATACGCACATGCAGCAATTTTCTCTCGGCGCTCCTGAACACAGCCAGCAAAAAACACTGCCTGTTCTGCCTGAAAAAACACTCTGTGGACACGGACCCTCAAGTACCATGTGTGAAGACTGATGTTTACATACGTATGTATACATACAGCAGACATACGTAAGTACAGTTTATATGTACACATGACTGCAGTGATGGCAAGACAAAGTTCATTTCGTGGGATCAAATAATTTAAATTAAGTAACTTGTTCATTGAAGTGTTTATTATTCAAGTGTTAAACATAAAAGTGACAGATTTCTCCTGTAATAAATCACATCAGGTTGTTTAGCTGATTAACATTGAGTCAACATGATAAATGTGACACTTGTGGAATCGAATCAGATGGAAAATGTACATGTAATTAAAATAGTTAAAGTCAAAGTGTTTCAGGTGATTTCCATGATATTTTGGTTACCAGCCCTGAAATGTCTCTTATAAATGAAGAAGCTCAGCAGCGTTGTGAGGCTGCGCTGCGTTCACGTCACACGTCATGACACACCAACCATCCGCCACACATCTGATGTACTAAGATTCATCTGTGTGTGTGTGTGTGTGTGTGTGTGTGTGTGTGTGTGTGTGTGTGTGTGTGTGTGTCTGTGTGTGTGTGTGTGTCTACCTGCAGAGGGCAGTCTTGGAGGAGCTCTGAGACAAAGCATCAGCCACTGAACTGTCGCTGGAAATCCTCTTCCTCTGAAAGTCTCTCATCCTGAAACACACACACACACACGCACGCATGCACGCACACACACACCTTTGAGTGTGACTGTCACACAGGTTTCTGAAGAGCCAGAATCAAGCTCACAGTGGGCGGTACCAGTCATCGTCATCTTGGCAACACCCAACTCCACCTAACTCCCTGGCAATGTCAAAAATGGGCAGAGAGGTGGAGCGTGGGTGGAGCTGAAGCATCCTAGTTAGTTAAACAAGCCCACTTAGATGGAAGCTACCAAGCTAGCTAATGCTAATAAGTCATCAGTGTTCACACATAAGGAGAAGTTAATTTCACTTCACGTCATTTGTGTGAGTTTGACCCAAACTGACATTGTTCTGTACATTAGCAGCAAGATAGCGAGCAACAACCGACACCGAAGGAGTTTCAGTACATCACTGTTGATTTCAGCTCCTCTGTGGCTCGTTCTGGCAGCGACAGTGAAGATAAATCCACTTTATAAACTTTAAAATTTGAATTGAATTAAAATCCTCCAAAAGGCTCCAACAGCACAAACACGATGAGCTGAAGATCAGTGATGAATTATCTGAGGTTATCTGACCCCACAGAGGCGACACACGTTCAGACGTTCAGCTCTTCATTTCATTTCATGTCTGACGGCTGCGGATGATAAAGACCAGCTGACACCTCGTCTCATCACAGCTGCTTCATTCACATTCATTCGTCCTCTGAACTGGTCGCTCCACCAGCTGCTGCAGGACCTGCTTTACCCAGCAGGAGGCGCTCAGTGAATAACCCACACTGTTTCCCAGCATAGATTGGTAAATGTGTTCACTGGTGAAGGTTTCAGGGGACTGACTGTGTCTTTTCTTTATATTGTTCCTGATTTATCTGAACAAACATCTCAGAATTATCAATAAAAATGCTGTAAAATTTTTTAGAAAAAATTCTTTTTTTTTTTTCTTAACAAACTTTGTAAGCGCTACACAAATAAAACATCAAACTAAAATAAAGGTTAATGTACTTCATACTACAACAAATAATAAAAGTGTTTGTTGATCAAATGCCCAGATGGGAATATCCGAGGTAAATGAAGGCCCTGTCCTGAGTCTCACCTCGTTGAGGTTGAGGAGGTGGGGGAGGACGGAGAGCAGGGGAAGGCGAACTGTCTCTGCTGGTCCTGGTGCTCCTCAGAGTCCACCAGGTCGGGCATGCCGGGGGAGGTGCCCACCGTCTCCTTGACGACCAGCTCCGGGTCCAGGATGTAGAGCTCCTCCTGAGAGATCTCCGTCACGTAGTTCAGGTGCTCCTGGAAGAGGAGGACGTCAGGAGAGGCCTGTCATCTATCAATACACTGATGTGTTTATTGATCAACAGGAGAAAGGGGATTATGATTCTGAATCAAAATAAAGAAGTTTGTTACAGTATTTACAACTTATGACATTTTATAAAGGAAATGATTTAATCATTAAAACTTTAAATATCACGAGTGATAAAAGTTTCGACCTGAAAGAAATTAGCGGCTATTTATTAACTACTTACTGGAAAATAGCAAAATATTACTTTTGAATAATACTGAAGTAATTTTCTAATTTAAGACTAATTTAAACACACCCATGACTCTGAAGTCGAAGATCATTTTTCTGATTTTGTTATTATTGAATTTAGCTTTTGTTTATTATGTAACAATATTTACATAAACATGCTTTTCAACTGTATGTGAGCGTCAGTGGAGGAACATAAAAACAACAAGAATCCTGTCTGAGTGGCAGTTTACATTAATGTCTTTCTGCAGTTATGGATTAAACAAAAATCTAAATTGCTAAATTAATAACTGTCATCAGTGATCACTTAAAAAAAATCTGTAAAATCAGTTTAGGAAAATAAATATTGGGTTCTCGTTTCTGTCTTTTATATGTTGATGTGGATGTTTCCTCTGATACGCGGTCACACCTGAGCCCGGTCGATCCTGTAGAAACGATCTGCAGTTGTACCTGAAAAACAGAAATGAGCTGTCAGACTCCGCATGTGACTCTGTGCTGAGAAGCTGAGCATTGGTTTGGACTTACAGTCGAGGAAACACCACTTCATGGACAACTTCTGTGAGGACAGGCACTCTCCCTTCATCTCGTCACAGTCCTGAAACAGCAGAGTGATCATCAGGAAGAGTGATGAAGACTTCATCCAGACCTCAGCTTCAGTGTGTGAATCAACACTCTGCTCACATTGATGTTCAAGTCAGTGATGGAATGTTATTCAAGTACTTAAGCACAATTTTGAGGTACTTGTACTTTATCTGATAATTTTAGTTACAAGTTAATTTGCAGATTACATGCTGCATAAGAGCCAAATTAAATTGGTCGAGCTGTACAGAGTCTGAGGTGTCAGAAGTCCACACATTGTTTCCTCCAGGAGAAGTTCAGATACTTGTGTAAAAACAGACTCTGGTAAAAGTAGAAGTACTGATTCAACTTGTTTACTCCAGTAAAAGTAATCGAGTACAGGCTCTGACATGTACTCAGAGTATCAGAGTAAAAAGTCTCCCTCTGAAGGACATTTGTGGTCAAAGCTAACTGAAGCTCACGTCATATTAATATAATTCAAAGACTATTAAAGTTAAAGGTAGAGTCAGTAGGATTTGTCCCAGCTGCTCCTGAACGCACCACAAAGATAGTTGATAGTGAGTCTCATTCCCAGGACGTCAAACAGCCACATGTTGGGTTGGTAAAGCGTCCGAGCAGCAACAAAGAGAGAAAATAAGAAACTCTCTGCAGATACGAGACACTAACACGCCTTTTCTCCCCATTCCAGCCTCCCTCTCTGTCTGTTTACGTCTTCTTACGTCTTTGTCTCGTCTCGCTGCGTCTGCCGTGCGTGATGTGCTCTGATAGGTCGACATCAGTCTGGTGATGTTGGGAAGGCGGCGTGCGATGACGCCAAATAACAATAATCCATAATTCACCTCAAATGCATCAAACTAAAGTAACGAGGCTGTTTGAAGCTGTGAGGAGGAGAAAGTTCAGATGTTTGTGTTCAGATGTAGAGAGGGAAAGTCTCAGAGATACTCAGGTACAGGACAGATACCTGAAACATCTGCTGAAGGACAGTAACTAAGTATTTGTACTTCATTACTTCCACCTCTGACAGTATTTACATTACATACATGCAAATATATAATTTACTTCTACTTGTATTTTTGAATAATCACTAAATCACCCTGATACATGTCTCTGCTGCGAGGTGGAAGTAACTGACGAGAATTTCAGGTGTAACAGAGTACTTTTACACTGCAGTGTTGTCACTTGTGCTGTACCTGATCCAGGTTGTCATGCAGGCGCTCAATGAGCAGGCGGCAGGTTTCCAGGTCGCTGTCTCCAGGGACGGTGATCACTCCCAACGGCATCGCTGCAGACATGGACGACACGTCGAGGTCAAATCACTGAATCTTTAAAGTTCAAGTTTCCAAAGTTAAAAAAGAAAAATTTAGGCCGAGTCCGGATGTAAACAGGTATTTTTGTAGACAGGGTTTAAAAAAATAGCTCGACCCAGATGAGTGTTTTCAGAAATTATTAAAACACATATCTCAGAGATTCACGTACACTGGGCACGTTACACTGGGCACGTGCACACCAGTATACAGAAAATAAAATGAACGAGGCCGTGAAACTTCACAGAATCGTCTTGGATAATTGGTTAGCAGCTGTTTTTCTGTGCTGAGTAAATTAATAATTAGATACGACTGTTTATGTATATTTTAATGCACCTTTAATAGTCAACTTTACTCTGTAATTTCAAGGCAATTGGTTTACTTGATTTTTTTCAGTAAGATGATCTTGTCAGATTTTTTGGTGCTCCAAGTTCTACAAAAATTTTTTTCATGTGTCTAACAGAGTTTTTCTGTGTGTGAAACCCAGTGAACAAATATATTTTTTAGGAGCAAAGACTTTGTTTCTGTAATACTCATTTTGACCACAAGAGGCTGAAGTGCACGACTACTCATGTCCTAGATAAGATGAAAAGCACCCATGATCCTCCAGGAGAGTTTTAATTTAAGAGCGAGTGTGAAGAAAGCTTCAGTTAACCCTTCGCTGACTCACAGGCCTCCTTCAGCTGGTCCTTGTCGTAGTGCAGAGCCTCGTACGCCGCCATGCTGATCCGGTTCACTCTGATCTGCAGTTTCTCAGGGACGGGCTGCTGACTGCACACACACACACACACACACACACACACACACACACACACACACACACACACACACACACACACACACACACAGAAACGTTATACTGTGAGCTGTGATGTAGGTGTATTTGTACTGTGATGGCAGGTGTATTTGTACTGTGATGGCAGGTGTATTTGTACTGTGATATAGGTGTATTTGTACTGTGTTGGCAGGTGTATTTGTACTGTGATGTAGGTGTATTTGTACTGTGATGTAGGTGTATTTGTACTGTGATGTAGGTGTATTTGTACTGTGATGGCAGGTGTATTTGTACTGTGATGTAGGTGTATTTGTACTGTGACGTAGGTGTATTTGTACTGTGATGTAGGTGTATTTGTACTGTGACGTAGGTATATTTATACTCATTGAGATGGGGCATGGAGATCCTCCTCTTGGCCTTCTGCACCATGTTAGCCTGGTTCCTCAGGCTGATGTGGATGATGGACGGTGCCAGCTTGCAGGGCTCTCCGTCCACCTGCATGGGGATGGACTTGTAGGTGGTGAGGGTTACTTCTTTACACTGATGGAGCCGCTCACCGTGACCGCCCACCTGCAGCGTGGCCTGGACATAAACAACCACAGGTCAACGACAGAGCTGCTGCTTGTGTTTATACCAGGGGAGGGCGATACCGCAAAATTTCAGTAATACAAGGACAATATCGCCAATATTGATACCAATTAGGGGTCGACCGATACAGCTTTTTCAGGGCCGACACCAATTATTAGAAATCAAGGAGACTGAAAATATTAGATATTTGGGACCGATATTAATTTACAGAAAACTCAATAAAACATTTATTTGATAACTTTATTTAGTAGTTACTTTGCAGATTCAGATTATTTCATTGTTTATTGGCTATTAGCTGTGTTGTGTTACCAATCAGATCGTGTTGTGGGCGGGACATTGTGTCAGAGGATGCTTCATCAGAGCTGAAGTAGCACATTTTCTAAATTAGTTTATTTTATCGGCCATCTGACAGAAAAATCACTGATACTGCTCAACGGAAAAATGCTGAATATCGGGCCGATAATCGGTCAGGACTGATCATCTGTGGGTACAAGATAATCGTAGAAGAGAGAAGTATTGGAGTGTTGATAGTATCTATATTTTGGGATCCATCTACCCACCCCTAGTTTATACATCTGACCTGAGTACGTGGTTTGGTGGAGTGGTTTCCTATCAATTGGCAGCTTTATGTCAGACTGTCTCCCAACAACATGTGGAGCTCCACAAATTTTAAGGTTTCTTATCACATGCACGCAAATAAAACTCCACCAAATGATTTAAGTTAAATAGACCGGGACAGTGAGCTAAATTAGCAGCTGTTGGCTCAAATGTCTTCTTCAGTTAAATAAGAACAAAACTGAAGTCATTGTTTCATTGGTCATTGGTCTGGTCTAGTACAGCTGAGAGCTCACCAGAGACGTCATGGTGAAGCCGATGACCTCGATGCAGCCGTCGTCATGTCGCTGAGGTTCAAAGTCCTGATGCTCACTGGGGTGACCCCACGGCATGGTGCCGGCACAGTACCTGCAGCAGACAGATGTTACTTTCACTTAAGTAAAGGAAGAGTCAGTCCAAAGAGTAAAATTCAGTCATTATCTCCTCCACCCCATGCTGATGGAAAGTTAGACACCTGCAGACTTGGAATACAGCAGACGAGCTGCATGGACACATCTGATGTTTTTTTTTTGGTTGTTTTTCCGTTTAAGTCTCCAGTTACTTCAGTTGTTTAGCAGAATGCTGAAACGCTGTAACCCATCTTCACCCGGCTCTCCGTTAGCATAGAGATAATGACTGAACTTTCAGTTTTGGGTGAACTGTTCCTTTAATAGACTTTAGCAAACTAAACATTCCCTCTTCCAACAATTTGCAAAGATAAAATCTCGATGTCAGAATGTGTTTTTCCCTCCTGGCTCAGCGTACCTGGGGATGTTGAGGAACAGCAGACACTGCAGCTTCATGTCCTGGACTTTGGCCGTCAGGTCTGTCCCGTCACACTGAGGAGGGAGGAGAAACAGACCGGCTCAGGAATTCATACATGAACACAGTAATCTGCTGGAGAGGCAGCATCAAGGCTAGTGAGTATTGATTTAAATTACATTTCATAAAACAAATAATAGATGGTTATAATTTTTCACTGTATCAATTTTAATTCATATTCCTTCTGTAAGGACACAGGACTGTCCACAGACCAGAATTAGCCTCATAAAGCACTCTGTGTTTCTCTTCTGTTTCTTTTTCCATTTGAGGGATATAGGAGCTGATTTCCTCCAGACATGCAGTCGGTGTTCGAGCAGACCCACCTATTTTTTTTTCAGCAGCCTGTTCATTCTGCCATTTGCAGCATATGTGTCTGATGTATATTACTATATGAGCAGTCCGGTCTCCAGGATATAATGTTCGCAGTTAACGTTTCTGCAAACCACAGATACGTCCAAGGTCGACATCTGTACCAAACGTGGGAAATCTCACTCACATTACAAGTTTATTACCCGACTTTCACATCAGGAGGTGGAGGGGATGGAGGAGGCGTTTCAGGCCACACACCAAAAAAGGTATTTTAAGTTTAACTATGATGTTTTCTAACCCTAACCAAGTGGTTTTTATACCTAAACCTAACCAGAGCATAAGCACAGCGTTGTGACAAGAGAAATAGAAATAGAAAAATCAACCTAAAGAAACTTCAGCTTGAACTGATCTGTGGTTTTGCAGAAACTTCCAGTGACTGGGTGTCACTTTGTGTTGTAAAGCGGTGGGACATAAGATTGAAAACTGTTTTAATTCGGTCATCAACATCTGTGATTTAAGAACTGTAATATGGAAATATTAAGAGACATGTATGATGGGAAGAAAAATGCATAATGGCGACATGCCCTCACTCCAGACTCAAATACAGCAGCACTTTCAGTGTCCTTAAGCTCCAATTTATGACGCTCCACTTTCACATCTAGTGTCAGTCTTTAACGTGAAGGGCTCTGCCGGCAACCCCTGGCTGGACTTTCAAAATAAAGCCTGCTGACAGATCACACATTGACGTATTTTGACTTTTGGACCGTTATTAACGTTGTCAGACGGTCACAGTTTGGTTAGGTTTAGGAGAAGATCAAACTTTGGGTTAAGGTTAGGGTTACATAAGTGACGTAGACACCCTGTCTCAGACTTTTCTTGCTCTTTTTACGACTGCACTAGAGGGCGCTTGATGAAGTGATGCTAGAGGGGGAACTACAGCGTCAAATATAAGCGTAGCACTGCCGACCACACTACTGAGTTTAACGCGTTGGAAGAGAGAATGTGCTCTGGCACATCACAATTCATTTCTTCTCATTTGTTAGTCAAAACAACAGTTTTTTGTCTTTTTTTAAATTACGCTTAGGGACTAAATTGGCCTTTTCAGAAAGTGGTTACAGACTCTCCACCTCCCTGCACTCACATTTTGAGGGTCAATTATTTGCCTAAAAAAAGATACAAAACACAGAGTCAACTATGTTAAAGACTGATTTGATTGCTTGCAAATTTCTACAGTTAATATGATAATATGGTTGTCACGAATTTGTTTGACTAAGATAATCATGTCGCTGATATCGTGACGGCTGTATTATGAATGCATGAACGCACGGGTGGATGTGCGTACGAGGTCGGCTCGTCGCAGCGACTGTGAATTTGTTCTTGTCCGTCTCTACTCACCACCACTTTGATGTGCTTGGCGAGGTCTTTGGAGCTCCCGCTCAGGAAATCTGAGAAGGCTGTCTGAAACACACACACACACACACAAACACACACACACACACACACACACACACACACACACAAACATATTACAAACACTTTAATGTGTGTAACGAGTTAACAGAACAGAGCAGTGAGGACACACTTACCCCTGCATAGAACATCTTATTCCTGAAGCGGCTGTTAAACTTCTCTGGGTTCGCCTCTGAAAAGACAAACAGAAAAATACGGCTGCTTCAGGACAAACGTTTTACATTAAATCGGTTAGTGACCTGAATAAAAACCCATTTACTGCCAGGAGGAAGTGGACACACTGTGGTCAGGGTAAATTTAGCTCGCTTACATTTCCATCCATCATCTGGTTTCTCAGGTTCATTATATGAGGCTTTAATTAGATTAGATTACATTTTCATTGATCCCTGTTGAGTAATCTGAGCAGCAGAGGAGAGGATGCAGATAAGAATAGAATAAATATGATCACTGAAGATAACTGGGTCATCCCCTGCCAACTCACTTTTCCTCAGTGAGGTCCAGATACTAAACTGGTACGACTTTTTGTGATGATAATGTCTCATCATTCGAAGTGAGAAGGGACGATGTCCTCTGACAGAGCCAGAAGGACTGGATTGTGTCCACTATGTCCTGACTTCAAATTGTCTGATAATAATCGCGAGGTCTGTGCATTTCATCATCATTGTTATTGTTCTTGTTCCTCTTCTATTTATTATTATCATCATTATGATCATATCTTTAGTATCATCAATATTAATATTTCAATTATTAAAGTTGTTATTATTGTTGTGGCTTCTCTACCCCTCTACTTAATGTGTCTGAAAATGAAATCATCTTGGTTTTATCAAACTTAATGTTTAGGACTACATGCTACAATCCCAGTTGTGGAGACATTGGTACAGCTGTCTCTCTGGAAGTTTTTATAAGTTTGAAATGTTTTTGTTATTGTTCTGTTCGATCAGAGTTTGTTTGAGCGATGCTGCCTCTGACATCAGCTAATATGAACACAATGTCAATAATTAAGACAAATAAGGAGACAGATGAGTTTGAAAACTCACAGTACGATATCATCACGATATAAAAAAAAAACTTGAACAATGTCCTTTAATAATAAATGTGATGCGTACAGCATTTATTATTTGTATACAGGTAGTTTTTACTTTTAATTTAAGGTACTTCTACTTTCCTTCTAAAAAATAAAAGTAGCCTGCCAAGGCCTACGCATGTGTAAAAAGTAGCCATTGGACTATTTACAATTACAAAACAACACCCTGTGGACAGCCGGCCTGCTTGCTCCACCTAAAGAGCCCAGAGTCACTCTTGCAGCGAAAAGCAGCCACGGAGGACGATTGAAGAAGTGTTACTACTACTCAATCACCGCCGAAAACGGACATTAACGGAGCATCTGTGTGACAGTTCGAGTCAAGCATTGAGAACAAAAGCTCAAGTAGAATAGGGCGGGTCTTATGGGAACGGGTCTGTCTTCTTGAGCAGTATGACTGCACCCTCTGCTGTTCAAACAGAACAATACATAGTAGAATTCATTCATACTGATTTCTCTGGTTAGATCCATGAACTCTAAGAGCATCATAGTCACATGATGGGTTAGATATCGTCACAGTCCCACGACGGTATCGCAGCATTTTTTTTTTATCGCGATTTTGCAAAATTCGGTATATTGTTACATCCCTAGTTTGACCATCAGCACAAAACACATGATCAAAGATAGAAAAATAAATCACAAAATCATTTCTTTTTAAAATCTAAACTCTATGTTCAACAGTGTAGTGCTGATGAGTCTGTTCTATAATCTGTCACATGGGACATCTGTTAGGGGGTGAGTGGACTCACCTCTGGATTCATGGAAGCCCAGTGTGACGTGAGCATCGAAGCCTAGACTGAAGTAGTTGTTGAAGACATCAATGGGGAGCTGAAACAGCAGAAATCATCAGGTGGTCAGAAACGTTTGAGAGCCCAGTGAATCAACTCTGAGTCAGTGATAAATGAGCGACCTTGTCCGTCTGATGTTCATCCCTGTCCTCCGGTCGGGCCTCTGGGTTCGCCTCCACGTTCAGGTTCCATCGGTCCAGCTGGACAATGTTTCCATCCTCGACATGTGAGAGGATCTTTGTTATGGGTTCATCAGTGTAACCCTGAGAGGAGACAGGAGGATACATTATTCATCTACTGACTGGAAACGTGCTTGACTTGGGATTAGGACTTGGGTCGGTACTCTGTGATGGGGGGAGCCAATCGCAGGAAAAATGTGAATTCTAGATAATGTTGCTTTAACGTTACAACAGTACAAGACATAAAGTTATGATGTTATCTTTGACTAAGTCTTCACGGCACAAACAAACATTATGTGACTGGGCGACCGTAAACAGCTCAAACCATCTGGACCTGGAGAGTTCGTGATGCTGCTTCCTTTGTATCACCATGAACCTTATGTATCACTACACAAATCACTTCCTGCCCTCCACCTGCAGTTTGTGCTGTAGCAGCAGACCGATGAGTAGAACTCACCCCTCCCCAGTTCAGAGTTCTGGCCAGGTCGTTACCGGTCCCCAGAGGAAGGATGGCCACGGGGGGCTGAGGACGGAGCTTCAGCTGGTCCAACACTGACAGGATCCAGCCCACCTGAACACACACACACATCATAAACATGCATTACTGTCATAGCCGAAAACAGCATTACTATTTTTTATTAGTTCAGTGATTTTTAAAAAAGATTGAAACATTTTGTCTGCTTGTTGCTTTAATGGGAAGTTGCTATAACACAAACAAAATAAACTGAGTATTGAAGGAGGAGACGAAGAAACAACAGTCAGAAAGGATTACACACTGTCTGATCTCCAGGTGCTTCACTGTGATGTAAATCACATGTTGGTGCTCTCTTAACCTGCCGATGTCAGCAGGAGATGTTTGTGAACAACATCACCAGACTCCCTTAACAAATGTGTCAGTTTAGTGAGTTGTTGAGTTGGAGACACTTTATAAACTGTGTGAAACTCTGTCTCTGACTAATTATTCATTATTTGTTCCTTCTTGTAAATTCAGCAAATGTTCTACATGAACTTCTTTCTTTGTGTAAAAACATGGTGTCTGTTTGTCTCAGTAATGGACGTGTTAATTTGCATACAGAGCAGCTGTGAACTGATGGACTGAGAGCTGAACACTGATCGATCACTCAGGACGGATGGTGATATCAGGTGTGAACAGGGACCTAGCTGACTGCTGAGTTTCATTCCAGGTTGTCAAGGGTAAACCAATATTAGTCTTTTGAATTGCATTAAACAGTGTTCGGCATTATTTAAGGCTGTGTGTGCTGTATAGGAGGCCCTCCCTCTCATATGTGGTGAATAATATTGGACTCACTGTCCCGTCTCCCCCACAGGCCAGGATCCTCAGGTTGGGCACTTTGGCATACAGCTCCAACCTGCAGGAAACACAAAGCAAAGCATGTACAGATTCAAACTGAGACAGAAATCCTCCTCCAGACCTGCAGAGCTGAGAGACTCTGGAAAGAACTGGATGGACTAGGAAGACTGGAGAGGTCTATGGCTTAAGCTTGATTTATGCTTCTGCGTTGAATCGATGCTGTACACACTGCATGACGTGCACCTCCCCAGAAATGTAACTGTGTTATATCAGGAATGTTTTTTCATTTGAAGAAATTGTTTATCAGTCCATATGATTTAAAGAAAGTGGAAATTATGGATGTATCAACCTTTAAACTTAAGTTTTCAACACAGGGATTTTCGGCCTTAAACCTTCGGCGACTGCAAGGAAATTAAAATTGAAATGTGTTTATTGCTGAAAACAACAGGCTCCCTTCCTCTCACTGACTGTGATAAGATTCATGGTAGATTAAAAAAAGAAAGATTATTCAAACGACTGGAGAAAGTTGTTCATGGTGGATCCACTAACTCTTTTGTTTCTGTTGTCTGTTTGTCTACTTGAGTAAAAACTGCAGTGATGTTGTGATGATTTCAGCTACTGTGTCAAATCTCTGACAGATTTATAATGAAGAGGTCATGTCAGACTTCAGTGAAGGTCGGTCCCGTGTCTCCTCGGTGATCCCTCCTCGCTCCCCCAAACACAAATATAAACAAAAACACCTGCGTCAGTGTGATTGATCTTACCCCTCTCTGGGTCCTCCCTTTGTCAGGTCAAACACCTGTCGAGGGTTCAGGTACCACATGAAAGACTGGATGATTTTGGCTCCCTGAAGGAGGAATAACAAAAAACAGTACAAACTGATTGAGCAATACAACAAAGACGAAGTGTGGCGTCGACACCTCGTTGGACATTATCCAGTACATATTTTATTGGTGGTCAACCCGAACATCTTTATCCTATGAGAATATACAATCCAAAAGTAATAATGAGAGGCGGCAGTCCAAAAGTGTGCAAAGCATTCACTGCTGCTTGTAAAGGTTAATGCTTTAGTGCACAGTAATGATTTATTGGGTGTATCAATATGTTGATCAGCTCCTCTCCCCTCACATCCTTAAAGAGGACACCGTAAATATTACAACCCGAGGACGTGAACCTGACACCACACTGACACTGCCGGGACCAACCTCCCTTATGGGGACCAGTTATGCCCTCAACAAGTAGGAACATTAAACTACCTGGTTTCCTCCACTCTTTGGGTTCACAAACACCAGCAGAGGCTTCATGAGCTGAGAGGGAAGAGGCTTCACCAGGAAGGGCTTCCAGCGGCCATCTTGGAGCTGAAAGACAAAGCAGAGTAGAAACTTTCAGGAGAACGACAGATTTACAAGTGTGTTGTGATGCTATCTGCCTCATAACCTTACAATACAAAGAAGACAAGGTACAAACATCTTTAGTGCAAATATAAAAACATATATATTGAAAAGATTATAAATATGGTGCAAACCAGTCGTACACAATGCCGTGAATGTAAACAGGTTAACACTATCCCAAAAAATGTACACAGGTTTTGTCCAAGATATTACATCAAGTATGAAGTATTGTTAAGTATAACATTAATTATGACCAGTGTTTGGTAGCATTACTTTTGAAAGTAACTTGTGACAAGTAATGAGATTACTTGTTTGTAAACAAGACAAAATAACTTATTACTTGAATTGAAAAACTAACGTGTGATGTTTCTCATTACAACAAGTACTTCAACACTGGTATTGACCCTTGTTTTCAGTAAGCAAGAGTTCATTATTGTTTTCTGTGGCGAGACAGTAATCCAGAGGGAGGATGACTGAATGAACAAAGCAGAACAGAACTGAGACTCTCAGCACCGCACGTCTCTGATCGTACTGTCAACTCCTCACCTCTGCTCCCTTTTTGCTTGACTTGTTGCATTTCAGCGACGTCCTTTTCTTCTTTTTACTGGACTTTAAAGATGTCTGCAGACAGGAAGACAAACACATCAGCATCAGTGGCTGTATGAATGACTGAGTGTGAGTGTGTGTGTGAGAGTGAGTGTGAGTGTGTGAGAGTGAGTGTGAGTGTGTGAGTGGATGTGTGTGTGTGTGTGTGTGTGTGTGTGTGTGTGTGTGTGTGTGTGTGTGTACCTGTGTTCTGCGGACCCTGATGATCCAGGTAGGAGGGATGATGACGGCAGCATGAGCTCCCAGTGAGCAGCACTCCTCTATCTGCTGCAGCATGAAGCACGTCACCTTGTTGTGATACTGAAACACAAACAGGAAGTGACCTCATATTGAAAGAATCACCTGGTGATTACTTCCTGTTTGTATTTTGATGCCTTTGAGAAAAGAGTACAAGTGTTGGTTTGATATGACTCGTCTCTGTTGTGCAATTTAGGGACTGAAAAAAAAACAAGGACTTCAGATTAAAAAGATTAAACCAAAAATTGTTGAGAAATGTGGCCAAAGAAGCGTAGAAGTATATTTTTACATGTTACAGTGAGAATAGAAATCTAAACATATCAAGAAATTAAAAGAAAAGTATGAATACAGAATCATGACAAAGAAAATGTAAATAAAAATAGAATTTAAAGAATCAACAAGATAAAAAATACACATGCTTTATAATATTTAACAATACATATAGAAAATAAGAAATATGTAAAAAAAAAAAAAAAAAAAGCATCATACTACACTATATAACTTGGCATAAATTATATTAAATAATATTTGAAATAAACAATAATTGAAATGCACAGTTTAAATGCCAGAGTATGATAAAGTGATTCCAGAGTGAACTCTTGAGTGTTTCAGCTGCTGTCAGCAGCATGTAACCTCATATAAACTGAAACTCTACACACGCACACAGTGATTCACAATGTATCTGATATTTCATGCAGATTCGCCTACTGTGAGCTTTAAATATGCAACTTTCTGATGTCTCTGAAAATGCAGGTTTCTGTTTTGGACCTAACAGCTGTGTGACTCACCGCCTGTTTGCACCACGAGCAGCTGATGGCAACAATCTCTTTGCTGTGAAATGAAAACTTCTGTTGAAATCCCTGTTGGTGATAAGAGACTCCATTAGCTCCGAGGCTCTGATCCTTTAAATAAAAAAGCTATGAGTGGTTGATGGAGGCTCACCTTCCCACACTGTCGACACTTCCCTGTCTGACGTCTCCTGTGGACCCAGTGGTGTCGCACAACGTTGGACTGAAAGACAACAATGCGTTCACAATGTGACATGACATTTGAAAGCAGTTTTTTATTTTCTGATAGCTGTGAACCTTTCACACTGAATATGCCCTGATCATCTTGTGGATAATAGCAGTTAATAAAAATAATGACGATGTTTATCCAAAATAAAATCACAAATTAAATGAGACTGACCTCTCGCACAACTCGAGATCCTGGTTCCCTAAACGACGGTTTGCACCTGAAATTAATCTGAACACAGAAAAGAGAAGGTGAGGAGAGAAAAACAAAAAAGTGGCAGAGTGAAGCTGTTAATCCAGAGACGATCCAGGGTTCACCTTCTCCAGCTGCTCCATGCACATGGTGTGGACTGATATCTTACATCCGGCACATTTCTTCCTTGCCACTGACTTTTGCTGCAGATAATAACAACAGAATTACTGGCTTAGTTTCTGAGTGAAAGAGAGGCTTACTTTAATAACACTCTCCTCCACAGTGTACTGACCATAGGGGGCGCTGTGACTCACCAGTGATTTAGCAATGCAGTACTGCTCTCCAACATAACAGAAATCTCCAGAGCCGCTGGTCTCAAACCAGATGTGGTCGCCGAACAGGGCGTTGTCCTGTGACAGATAACAGTCATGCATCAAAACACTGCTACAGCAACAATCCTGCTCGAGTCTAATATTAAAATATAACATGAACAAAATACAAACCTAAATATAAACATACAAACATCAATTTAATAAATAATCTTAAATATTTGCTTTCAAAAGAAAACAAAGTATGAAAAGAAAAACAGTATGTTTGAGTTAACTTTGCTCGTAGTGCAACAAGAGTAACAAGACAACATGAAGCCTGCAGCTCCTCCAGTTAGTTAGAAGTGAAGAAGCCTCCTGGATGAGAGGTGAAACGTCTTCAGCAAACTGAAACAAGTCCAGCTGACTACGATACAGCACTTAGAATTACCCTGACCTGGATGACTGAGACCCTTCATCAACAAGACAACATACAACAAAGCATGCCAGGAATTAAACCATTATATTAAAAACAAAAATAAAAATAGCACAAATACTGTAAATATAGAAATTACCAATCAAGAGTCAAAAAGCATCTGAGAATATATTAAAAATAAAGTCTGAATGTCGTCACACAGGGCGTTTCTTCAAAGAGACAATAATCAGAGCCGTTTGGTGAGCCTGAACTTTATTAATAAGCAGAGGTGGGAATGAAGTACAACTACTTAGTCACTGTACTTCAGTACTTTTTTGAGTTTGTTTACAAATGATGAAAAGTGACTCACAGTCCAGTCGACGCTGCTGTTGGGCTCCTGCAGCTGCTCCGTCTGTCCTGAAGCCGTCACGTTGGGCTGAGCCGCCGCGTGCTGCAGCCCTGACTTCGCAATGGCTTTCCTGAAAGAACAAGAAGACAAAAGACCTTTAAAGAAAACAGACGGGCATCTTTCTCTCTTCTTTCTTATCTGGTGTAAACCTCACCTGCAAAAAATGTATGTAGAACTGAAACTACCAAAATCAAATCAAAAACCAAAAAATAATCCATAATTATCTGTTATGTTTTATTGTAATGTATGATCTCCCTCTTTGTGCTCTCCTTAACTGAACTGTTAAGAAGTTGATCAGAATATTTCAGGAGACGCAGACGGACAAACTGCGCCGTACACTTTGTTGTGAAATCAGGAAGCCAAAAGCTAAAACAAACCCACACACACACACACACACACACACACACACACACGCATCCAATGAGTAACCATAGCAACACTCAGTGAGTCATGTCATCATTAGCACGAGCTGCTAATGAGCTCCATCTCCATGGAGGACGTTTGCGTCTGCAGCAGAATCTCAGACATGTTTTAACGTATTCATATTTATGTCGAGTGCCTCGTGCTTCCTACGCGCTGCAGGATGTGTCGTCTGTCTCTGAAATTGTTCAACTGTCTATCCGTTATCTTTGGGCTAAATCCCTGCACTCACTGTGGATAAGCCCCATGTCACAGGATTGTCTCAAACCCGATATCTGAGGGAGATATAAGATGTTTCCCACAGTCACTGGAGGACTGGCCTATGACAATAATGATTGGACGACTAATTATTCACAGGACCTGGACGTGCGCCTCCTTTTCAAGATATGGTGACAGGATGTTGCTGCATATGAAGATGTCATATGGGTTGTGGAACGAGACAGGAAAATATGACTTTATGAGGGGCATGAATATAAGGATGAGGTGGACATTGATTTCCATGTGAGTGTTAATGTGAGTGTTTTGTTGAGAATAACAGCAGCTACCAGTTACTCGGCACACAAATAGGACTTAAAAAGACTTGAAAAAAATGTGAATTTATCCTAAAGACTCTTTAGTGAAATAAACCCACAGTCACACCAGCAACCACTAACATTCAGACAAACTCTTGTAACTTGAGCCGTCATGGAGGTCAGGGACTACATACAGCAAGAAGCCACTCCAGCTCTCCACGTTGGAGTTGTAGCCGTGGGGCCCCAGTGGGCTGAGGGCTCCGGGGCCCCTGTAGAAGGCCGGGTGGTTGAGGTAGTAGACTGAGTTCTTGCGGCTGGGCAGCGGTGGGCCTCTTCCTGGCCAGGGGCTCCCGGCCTTGGAGATGGTAGAGATCCTCCTCCTTTTTCTCTGGCTGGAGGCACGATAGCGGCTGTAGGGAGCAAAGTCTCCCACGTAAACCTGAGAGGAGTTCCTGCGGAGGCAGCGAGGGGCCCTGATGAGGGGTCGTGATGTTGACGGAGGCTGGGGAGTTTTTCTCATCACCTCCAGGGCGGTGGAGGTGGAGGGGGCGCAGACACTCTGATCAGGAGACCAGGAGGTGTCCTCCTCCTCCTCCTCCTCGGCCAGCTGTTCTGCCTCAGACAGCTCACCGTCTTCTGATTGGCTGTCGTTGGCAGTGGAGTAATCGCTACCGTCATCGTCTCCATCTGAGTGGAGGCTGCTGGAACGTGAAAACATTCTCCTGTTGTTGGTCCCGCCCCTCATCTCCACCTGCTGTTCTCCGGCCAGTAGCCCCAACCCCACACCGTCGTCCTCGTCCTCCTCTGCCATCTGGATTAGACTGGCCAGCAGCATGGACGGCCCCAGCAGGTGGGCGTCGATGGTGCGCAGCTTCCCAACCTTCTTCCTGCGAACGGCGAACCTCGGGTTCAGGTTGGGGGTGGTGGTGCTGGAACGCCTGCGAGTGTGTCCCGCCCACCTGTTGCATCTGGGTGTCTTAGCCAAACGCCCCCCTCCTGCACAGGGCAACGCCCCCGGCAGCTGCACACTGGAGCGCCGCCGCTGGGTCAGGGTGGAGGAAGGAAGCCCGACACTGGACCTGCGACGGGCCTTGCTGGTTGGGACAGCCACGCTGGGCCTCCGCTGGCGGCAGGATGCGACCTCGACATCAGCCTGCAGAGCAGCTTCCTTCCTCTTAAAGTGACGGCGGAAAAAGGTGTCCATGTTGGACGGAGAGAGGAGGTCCACTTCTCAAATACTCCTCCTCTCTGCTGTTAGGCGTAAAAAGTTGTTAGAGTGCAGACAGATCCAACCAGAAGCTGATGCTGAGAGGAAGCACTGACAACCAGGAACATAAACTATATCCTCATCTATCTACGCTACAGTTTTATTCAACCAAAACTAGAACTAGTTTTCAGACTTATGGAGAGCTGAAGTCAAAGTTTGACTGTTCCAGGTGGAAAAAAAAAACAAAAACGTCATTTTAGACATTTGTAATAATTCTGACAAGTAGAAATCCAACAGTATGTCTTCTTTTCGCTCAGATTTTGAAAATCTATGTCATGCTTTTAGCGTGCTGTGTGATGTGCAAGGGGCGGGGCAGCTCGCTCAGAGACATTCAGCTTTAAAGTCTGAAACTTAAATAAAGTCGATGTGGACAATTCTCAAGTGCAACAAGTCTTCAACACGTGAGGACGGAAACACGAGCGATCTTTAAAAGAGCACTCAGAGCATCGTCTGTATCGAGGGTTAAAAGTGCAAAAAGGAAATTAAAGGCAACTGAATTTAAAAGATTATTTTAAGACACTATGAGGAATAATCAAGCCATAACTAAACTTAAAAACAAAAAGGAAATTGATTTCCTATAAAATATTAAGTTAATTGAGTGAGTAAATGAAATAAGTAAAATTTAAAATGCAAAAGCTTTGAGCAAAACTCAAACTGAGAGCTTAAATTGTAAAGATGAAACCGTACATGGTAATGCAAATAAGACGAGGGAATCAAATGTGAGACTCAAAACGGGGAATAGAAAAGCTACAGTTGTCATGGTGACGAGTATCAATGATTGATTTGAACAAAAACTGGAGGTTCCCCAGTAAACATGGCCATTTCCACTGTAGCTTCAAAACAAACAATCTGATAAATATTTATAAAATGTTTGACTTTAACCGACATGATTACCCATCAGCCCACAGACCTCGGCAAGGTAAACTTCACCAGCTGAAGACGAGTGTCTGCGGTTGGTTTACATAAGTAAACAGCAGCAGGACGGAGAGGACCAAGTTTTTAGACAGCAGAGAATAAAACTTAGGAGCGCGTCGGTGAGCTTTATGGACACGAATGAACCCAAGTTGTGATGACGTTTTGTATATTCTCACAGGAGCTGTAGTTTTTAAGTCCGTTAAAATCATAAAGATTTGAATTTCTCAGTGTGTTGAAAGAGCTGATGTGTCTCAGAACACAGAAACTCAACTCCAAAAACACGGTTTAAAGAAAAACCAATGAAAGAAATGCTGAGTAATAATTTGCAATGAGTTACAGAAGCCAGTGGAACGGACGCGAGACAGGAAGTGATGTCATGACTTCAGCTCTCTATAAAACTACTGGACCACCTCACTTTAATGTCACACAGACCATAAACACAAGTGGAAAATTCAAACACAAACAGGAGATGAAGTCAATTTCTGAAAGCTTGGATGTCTCACTGTGACAACAGGGTTTAAAGTTACCTTCACTGCAGGCCAGAGTTAATAAACATTAACACTAATAACATTTATTTATCAATTAAATAATCTATTTACATATTTGTATACGTGTTTATGTATGAATTATCTGGAAAAAATACAGAAAAATAAATACGGAAATAAAGAAACTTAAAAATGGATGAATGAATAAAAAATGGGAATTTGCCCCACTACCTCCCTTCACATTTACAGCCCTGGAAATTTAATTTGAGGGTAAAGAAATAGAAGAATTAATACAAAGGTAAATAAATACAGAAGCATATAAAAACAGAAATGTGAAATTATGTCACATTTATTTTTAATATAATTTATGGTGCTTTTAATAGCGTATGATTTATTTTCTCATTTATTAAGTGAGCCATTAATTCATGTATTTATTTTTGGGTTGCCATCCAGCATAAAATAAAAACAATTCATGAAGTGTAATAGTTGGTTCTGTGTGCCTCTGTACGCTTCTGGTTTAAGATTCTCTCCCCACCTCCCTACATTTGTATTTTGAGTGTAATCTGGTGACATAAAGAGACAAAAAACATACAATAAACAAAGTTAAAGACGAATTTGACGTGTAGGATTATTATTTCTTAAATTTTCTATAGATATTGCAAAAATATAATTATTGTGAGACATATTTGTTTGGTAAAAATCTGATATGGTGACAGCTTCAATATCATCAGTGCAGCCGCGGTGCTCCTTGTTGTAAAGACAAACAGGGCTTTGTGTTAAGTTGTGTCTTTGTTAAATATTATTGCTGTTCACTGGTGTGTGAAGTATCAGATCACTGCCTAACCTGACAGCCACACACACATGAATTATAAAACAGTCAGAGGAAGAGGGGGGGTCCTCTCCACAGGGGGAGCAGCACGACGACAGGAAGGAACAATAATTAAAGCAACAGCTACCTGCTGCCTGCTCACCGTCTAAACAAAAACATTACACCAGTAATTAGCCTGTGACGAGCAGAAACGGCACAAACAAGATCATGTCTTTCACCTACAGCTGCAAGCCAGTTAATATCCAGTGGATCTAGTTTTTAAATGTGTCCAGAACTTAGAGATATTCGGTTTATATTGTACAAGAAGGAAATCCTCGTGTTGAGAGAAAAAGAACGTCCTCAGACTGTTTAGTGGGTTTGGGTTGGTTCAGCAGATGAAAACAGCCTCTTGGTTTACAGCGATGTTCATTAACGTGAGCATTGTCCCTGTTAAAAAACTCATGAATAAAACCAAAGTCTCCGTGCAGCACACTGCGGTTAGCCTGAGCCCTGCTGTATTTTAGATCACTGGGTCAAATGACAACAGCTTAGCTGCAGGATGTGACGTGGGCAGCACTCCAACACCAGATTAGTGACACACTGCAGGGAAACCTCTCTGTTTGTAGGACTTCCTCCTCACTTTCACTGTGCAGCCTCACCTGTTACCTGTCTGAGCAGCAGCCAGTCAGTTATCAGGTTACCGCCTGATCAGAGGCCGGCTGACGTCCAACAGCTTACTGTAACATTCATCAGCAGGTAACCTGACGCTTAGCAACAAGTCCTCCAATACTTCACTCTGGTACAACAGCAGCGCTAAATACACCACACTTCTGTTGTAATCTGTTCTGGAGGTACAACAACCAACCGCTTTCATTATCAATTAATCTGCAGATTATTTGATGCTCCAATAGAAGAGTTTTAAATAGTAGAAATCGAACTTAGGCATGGAAATTTAGCTTTTGGTGTTAAAATATTTCAGGTTTGGTCATTCAATTTTCTTTTTTAGAAATAGGTATAAACTAGAAGTAGAGTGCATACCTCCGCCAAGGCCCAACAGTCTCCTTTGATTCAACAAACCTCATCTACTGTCAAATACATCATTAAATCTGCTAGACCCAGGTTTTTATCTGGATCCGCATCAATTTGTACTCACTCATAGATACCAGTCACTGAAATAAACCTGACTTTTTTCATCAAGATCCATGCATTATTCTCTAGGAAATTAATGAAAATGTTGCAATGTTAAAGAAAGTGAGAAACTGTCTCTTCATCTGCTCTGCACTATAAAGTTAATGGGTCAATTCTCGTGACGAGCGGTGTCACGATTCTCCAAATCCACAATTTGACTTAGTTTCAATTTAAACATTTTTCATGGGCTTTGCTATTTTTAGATATATAAAATATGGTGTGTAGTCAATGTGGAGACAAAATGTTCTGATCCAGTCTGAACTGTCATGAATCACACATGATGTTTGACAGTCTGTCATCAGACTAATGAAACATCAGACTGTGACGTCATTATAAAGACGTCACAGCCGACGGCGTCGTCAGTGACGTCACAGCCGACGGCGTCGTCAGTGACGTCACAGCCGACGGCGTCGTCAGTGACGTCACAGCCGACGGCGTCGTCAGTGACGTCACAGCCGACGGCGTCGTCAGTGACGTCACAGCCGACGGCGTCGTTAGTGACGTCACAGCCGACGGCATCGTTAGTGACGTTGTCTTCTAACTTAAACACTGTAGAGCTGCTCCTGTATATCAGCAGCTCACAGAACTGAACCAGAACCAGAACTGCAGTTGTCAATATGAGCAGATTTATTGTGATTTATCTTTATTACGAGCTTTTCTGAGCCCAGTGGCTCCATGTTGGTGCTGGTTCTGGTGCTGATGAGACGATGTAGTTCACTGAGCGCTTTAACACAAAACTACTGAGGTTTGACTTTAATACAACAAACTGACAAACAGCATGTGTGTGATTCACGACCCAGTTCAACAGGATCAATAACTAATTGTCTCTCTTCAGACCAGACAAATGTTTTATAAGGTCCCGTGAGGGGAACCGGAAGGGGCGGGACTTCGGCTCTGTATCCGGTACAAACTGACAGTGTGGCGGACATGGATCTATTATAAGATATAAGATTATAAGATCTATTATAAGATATAAGATTATAAGATCTATATTATAAGATCTTATAAGATCTATTATAAGATTATATAATACATCCATGGTGGCGGAGAGTCTCACGAGATTTACGCGCCAAACGGAAGTGATACCCACATCCGGCTTGGGGAGTGTTTCTGTGTCGGACTCTCACAGTCTCATCTACAGTCACATCTACAGTCTCATCTACAGTCACATCTACAGTCTCATCTACAGTCACATCTACAGTCTCATCTACAGTCACATCTACAGTCTCATCTACAGTCACATCTACAGTCTCATCTACAGTCTCATCTACAGTCTCATCTACAGTCACATCTACAGTCTCATCTACAGTCTCATCTACAGTCACATCTACAGTCACATCTACAGTCACATCTACAGTCACATCTACAGTCTCATCTACAGTCTCATCTACAGTCTCATCTACAGTCACATCTACAGTCTCATCTACAGTCTCATCTACAGTCACATCTACAGTCACATCTACAGTCACATCTACAGTCTCATCTACAGTCTCATCTACAGCCGCAGGACAAAGTGTCTGTGACATAACTCACTCATCACTCGGCTCAGTGTCAACGACAGGGAAATAACCCGCATTAAAACACACTAATCTGTGGACAGGATGGCTGTAAATGATCTCGAGCTTCACTCTGTGGCCTATCTAACGTCACTCACAATTTATTGATTAATAGAAATCACCTGCAGGTCGGTCCGGAAGCGGAAGGAAGTCCGGACTTTGATGGGCCCTGCAACTAACATCTCTGAAACGTCTCCGACGCTGTCGGTATTAATTACTCTCGTAACAGTCGCTTGTTTGTCTTCTCGCACACTTCACAAGTGTCTGGAAGTGTAGCTGTAAGTTACCTGTAAGTTACCTGTCAGCTAGCTGCAGGTTACCCGTCAGCTAGCTGTAAGTTACCTGTAAGCTAGCTGTAGGTTACCCGTCAGCTAGCTGTAGGTTACCTGTCAGCTAGCTGTAGGTTACCTGTCAGCTAGCTGTAGGTTACCTGTCAGCTAGCTGTAAGTTACCTGTAAGCTAGCTGTAGGTTACCTGTCAGCTAGCTGTAGGTTACCCGTCAGCTAGCTGTAAGTTACCTGTAAGCTAGCTGTAGGTTACCTGTCAGCTAGCTGTAGGTTACCTGTCAGCTAGCTGTAAGTTACCTGTCAGCTAGCTGCAGGTTACCTGTAAGTTACCTGTCAGCTAGCTGCAGGTTACCCGTCAGCTAGCTGTAAGTTACCTGTAAGCTAGCTGTAGGTTACCTGTCAGCTAGCTGTAGGTTACCTGTCAGCTAGCTGTAAGTTACCTGTAAGCTAGCTGTAGGTTACCTGTCAGCTAGCTGTAGGTTACCCGTCAGCTAGCTGTAAGTTACCTGTAAGCTAGCTGTAGGTTACCTGTCAGCTAGCTGTAGGTTACCTGTCAGCTAGCTGTAGGTTACCTGTCAGCTAGCTGTAAGTTACCTGTAAGCTAGCTGCAGGTTACCTGTAAGTTACCTGTAAGCTAGCTGCAGGTTACCTGTAAGCTAGCTGTAAGTTAGCTGTAAGCTAGCTGTAAGTTACCTGTAAGTTAGCTGTAAGTTAGCTGTAAGCTAGCTGTAAGTTAGCTGTAAGCTAGCTGTGTCTTCTGAGCGTTCAGTGATTTCTCCTTCGGACGCGCGCCGGCGAGAGCAGTAGCCCCGCCCCTTCCGGTTTGCGTCATGGTGCGTTCGTGACGTCGCTGTAAATCTCTGTACGTTTGCGGCACGAAGAAGTTTAATGTCACGAGTCAAGAAGAAGAAGTCAGAAACTCGGATCCTCTTAGCTCAAGTTCACCGTATACACTTAGATGACGTCACAGCAGTATGGCGGCGCACATAGTGAACAATTACTCTTTAACTTTTCAATATTTTACTTCATATAATGTACATATACTTCATATATTTGATACAATATCATTTGTTTGTGAAACGTGCAGTAATACAATCTGTAGTTGTCATTTTAACTTGGATGCAGTTGATCTGTATGTGTCAGTAGCCGACTCCTCCTGTCTGTATTTAAGTGCCCTCCAGTGTTAAATCAGCTGCTGGAGTTGGAAATACCAACTTGGAAATTCCGACCTGAAACGCACCATTGTTGGATCAAACCTCAGTCTGGCAGTGAGGAGAAACCAATAATGTGTCAAGGCTCATAAATGATGTTTGTCAGTTTAAAAGACATCTTCATCTCGAGAAAGTCTGTTTGTCATCAAACTGATGAAATATAAGACTGAAAATACAGAATTATAGAGACACAGCCAACTCTGAAGCCTAATTTCTAATACTGGATTTTTTTCGTTTTATAGCTTGTGATATTATGTTTTCTTTGTATCTTCTTTGAATTTCTTCTTTTTAAAATACAGTTAATGAAAGTACAGGTGACGTTCTGCCTCCTCCTGACAGTGAAAACAGGCTGAATCTTTACGTCAGTGTAGAAACTTCAGCCACAGCAGCCTTCTCTGTCCCTGTGGCCCTCTAGCAACACTATCAGACAGTAAACACAGGCTGACGCTGCTCACCTGTAATGATGCTATTGTTAGTTTGGCAAACAGCAGCAGACTGATGAACAGCAGGTGATAAACCGCTGCAACATGTGGACAAACAGAGATAACTAATGAGCAGCAGCGGCAGTGTTGGTGCACTTCATCTGTCACAGTTCAGACCGCTGAGGGTAAATGTTACTGAAGCTGCTCGACACTAATCTGCAGAAGTAAAACTGGAGACGGAGAAGGAAGAAAACTTTAGTAGATATGATATATATTAGTAGTAAATATATGTGAGTCCATGATAAACTGTCCCGGTGTCTAAATTAATCAACACATCAGCAGTGACCTCAGTGGACACTGATTCACTCGCAGCCTTTAATGCTGCAAAGAAAAAAAGGAAAAACAACCATCACATTACCTGAAGCTTAAGGTATCTTGATTAGGAACACAATGAGTTTCCTGACATGTAAGACGAGGGAACACTGCAAATACTCACATTGGAAGAGCTGGAATCATTAGATCTTTACAGCTTGTGTTTGGAAAATGATTTAAACAATTCATCAATTGTCAAAAATATTTTTCTTAGGACTCTGACAAAGATGTGTTTCTTGGTCAACTGAGGATGTGCTTCAGTGAAATGATTTACAGACAAAAACCATCAAACACAACGACAGAGGGTGTGTGTTCACCTACTAACGTACTAATCATAGGAAGTCTGAGGTCAAGTTGAGCATGCAGTGTGTTTTTACTCCACAGTATGCAGATTATATGTATACGAGAAACTACCGGCTGTGTTCTACACTGGCAAGAATCCGCTCACAGCACACAGATGAGAGCAGCCACACGGCAATCTGCTGTCACCAGAACAATCAAGCCTCCTTTGAGTGAAAACAAACTATTATTACGTCATTTCAAATCATATGTTTTTAATGATATATGTTATTGAGGGGGCCGCAGGGGATTTTTGAGGCCACCAAAATTAGAGGCAAAGCCATAGATTTATATGATAACTAGATACCAGATAAAAAGATGGCGTCCAGTCAAACCAATGAGAATTGCTTGTTTAGTGCATAAGTCAAAAAAGTTTTCTGGCTTCCGTGTTTACTTCCTGGTCATGCAGCTCATTGAATATGCACGTTAGAGTTCCCCCTCTGGCCCCGCCCACAGGTTCCCGCTCGGCCCACAGACTTTTACATTGTGATGACGTCAGAGATTTTTAAATTGCTTTTCTCAGCTTATTGGAAATATTACAAATATAAAACCTGCATTGATCAAAATGTGTAATGGAAAGAGTCATAATCGACCTTGTTTGCATTTCTTGGTGTCCTGTCAGCAGATTTACAGACGTCTCTTTTATAACGGAGGTCTGTGGGGAAAATGCTTTTTGGGCCGCAGGGGAATTTTTCGCTGCAATATAGCGATCAGCCACCGGCCGGTTTGATGCAAGGCTGAGCGGCGCCCTCCGCGCAACACTGTATACGACCTAGCATGCTAACAGTAGCTACTTCTCATGTCATTTTCCCCTTTTTATTTACTTTTCCATTATATTTATTAATTTCCTAATTTTTAAAATGTATTTATTTATCTACAAATGTATTTCTTTTCTTTTTTTTGTTGTATTTTCCTGCTATTTATTTCCACACTCATTGCCGTATTATGCATTCTGCTTCATTATGCAATCATTTGCACAATGACAACATAATACAGAGTCTGATATACATGAACATGACACAGAATATAAACATGGAAAGATGTTTCTGATTATCATTATTATTATTATTATTATTATTAGAATTTTATTAAAGCAAAGCTCATTACACTATGGAGGACTGAAACTGCCAAATTCATAATAAATGACTCAGTTAATAAGTAAATATGCCATTAAATGCACCAAAATTATATTTTTATTTATTTATTTAACTTTTATTCATGTATTTGTTCAAGAGTTATCTTGCAAAAAGCAAAGGAAAAGAATACAGAAATAAATATATAAATAAATAAATCTAGAGAGGGATAAATGAATAAATCAAATAGGAAATTAAATGTATGTCTACATTTACTTGTAATATAATTTTTGGTGCATTTAATAGCTTCTTTTAATCGAGCAATTCATATATTTCAGTAGTGGCAGCTTCTGTCCTCCTTACTAAAAGTTTGACTGTTTTTTAATGAAAAAGCATTTTGCGCTGTTGAAAAGCAGGTCGTTAAAGAAAATATTATTATTAAAAATCAGGTATTATATCAGCACAAGTACTGACAATATTCAAAAGATACCAGCCAGAGTTAACATCACCACCTTTAAAATCATAACTCAAACACCAACATGTGGGTGTTTGAATAACCTGAGGAGTGTAATCTGTTACTCAGTGACTTAACGAGGTCATCACAGGACACACACACACACACACACACACACACACACACAGTGTTACTGTGAGATGGTCCAGTAGATAAAAACCCTTCACAACCACTTAAACATGAATAAAGTAATAAATCAGAGGACTGCAGTCACAGACGCCGAGCAGAGAGAAAGAGGAAACTGAGATCAGTGTAGTTTTATACAACCTGAGAGGAAGCGTCAGTCAGTCAGTCAGTCCTGCAGGGACGAAGAGGAAAAACACACTGAGAGGACGGGCGAGCGAGAGAGGTAGGAACAGAGGGAGGGAGAGAGAGAGGGAGAGAGGGAGAGAGAGACTAAGCTGCTGTTTTAAAATAACTCAGGAGCTTCACTCACAGCAGCTCAGTGTCTCTCAGGACAGTTTCAGCTCAGTGTCTCTCGGGTCAGTTTCATCTCAGTGTCTCTCAGTACAGTTTCAGCTCAGTGTCTCTCAGTACAGTTTCAGCTCAGTGTCTCTCAGTACAGTTTCATCTCAGTGTCTCAGGTCAGTTTCAGCTCAGTTTCATCTCAGTGTCTCTCAGTACAGTTTCAGCTCAGTGTCTCTCAGGTCAGTTTCAGCTCAGTGTCTCTCTGCTTCAGGCCGGACCGAGCGGCTGACCTGGGACCAGTCCATCAACAGGCCTGATTCAAGAGCAGCTCGTCCTTTTGTAATCGCTCACTTCAATGCAGCCTGTCTGGAGATGAATGGAGCCGCCGGCCCACTCCAACATCCCAGAATACTCTTCATTAACACTTCAAGGCTGTGGCGCTGCTGCATTATGGATCCGATTAAACAGAAATAAAATAACAGGAAGGGAGGCTGCAAGTTAATATATCTCATACATCCTGTGTGCTGAAGCTGTGCCGTGACTTCAGATTTACAGATTTAAACTTGTGTTGATAACGAGGCTAATTATTGAGGAATCAGATTCTGTTGGTTGCTTTTGTCGTTACTATGGAGTGAGCAGCACGGCAACCAGCAAACGTTTCCTTCAGTCACAGATTATCCTGTTTTTGTTCTTTTGATAAGGATGAATAAAGATCTTTGTGACACAAGCTTCTGAACTTTTTCCTAAAGGAGCCCTCTGTAGTTTTGAAGAAGAAATTCAAAGTCAGAATTTTAATATTTACAATATTAATGAGGTAATAATACAAACTGTCTCCATCAGTGAATAAACCAGCTGTTCTCAGAGGAAAATAAGGTCCCAGAACACTGTCTGAAGCTAGAAAGGTGGCAGGGTCCGCCACATATAAACAGAGTAAAACTCCTTTAAGGTCAGTTTGTTTATTCAGTTTATTCAGAGTTTGATTATTTAGTTTGTTGGGCAGAAAAAAAAAAATCAGCCAATGACGATCTTTCTCTGCTCATTAACATTTCTTCAGCAGAACTACAGACTGCTCCTTTAACATCTACACTAGCAGGATTAAAAATGCCACAAATCAGAATTGTAAATCATGAAATAGGATCTACTAAAAAATATTTTAACAGCAGCTTCAAACAGCCACTAAAATACAGTACGTCATATCAACACAAGTGAATGTGATTTGTCTCGATGAGCTCACGCAAACACACACAAGGGAACCGCTCACTCATAAAATACATTAAAGGAGTGTGAACAGATAAGATCAAATCACATGAGTAGAATAAATACATGAATACAATAAAACTGTGTGGAGAGGAACTACAGTAGCACCCACTGTGGGGACTAGCCGCCCCTGTGAGAGGGGTGGGACGAGTCCTTTAAAACCTCAAGGCCCTTTATTGTAATCTAGCATTGTAGATTTCTGGTGGAGGTGGAAGATCACACCCGGTGATTTGTGATGCAGTGTGCACCACCACGTTCAGCCGTCTCCGATCCTCTGCTGACAGACAGTTACTGTAAAGGTAAGGATGCTCTCTGCTGCTGCTGCTCCATAAAGCAACACCAAACCATGGCTGGAAACAGCACATTTTTTCATCCGTCTTAAAAAGAAAAGTCTCTGATGAGCTTTCTTCAAAATAATAATGGTGTTATCCCCCATCACTCCCAGAAATGTGTCTACTGTGTCTGTAGAAGGTTGCAGGCAGGAGGAGCACAGAAAGCTCTTTGTTTAGCTTTATGACAGCTGACTTTAAAACTTTAAAACTGAATATCTATGACAAAACAAGACATCTGAAGACGTCAGGGTTTTTATGGACCAAAAATATTGGACAGATTAATCACTAATGAGAATAATTATTTCTTGCGGCCCTTGAAGCTACAAACACAAACTGTAACCTACTCATTCATTCTGCCTGCATTAGCGTAAAAGCTGTCAGGATTTTATAAACTCTTCAGATGTTTTGTGTGTAAAATTATTAATTTTACAAAGTAACAAAGCTGTCAGGTAAATGTCGTGGAGCGAAAAGCACAATATTTCCCTCTGCAATGTGGCGCAGTTGAAGCAGAAATACTCAAAGTACAAGTTCCTCAAAATTGTACTCAATTACATTCATTTCCCACAATGCACAGTGTCTTCCATCAGCCTGCCTGTTACACAGCTATAGTGTCCCAGCCCAGACTGAGATGACCCTCATGTTGTCACCATGACATCATCAGTTTACAGTGCAGTCAGACAGCTCGTGGTGGCTCATTAACGCTCGTGTGTGAACATTAACTCACTGAACTAAACGTGTAAGTATCATAAACTTGTGTTTGACACAGATTATTTTCTGCCATAATCCAAAATCCAATTAAAAAACCCCTCAGAGGGAAGCAGGGCGATAATAACTTCAGGGTCAGACTACAGAAACACGTCATCCTGCAGCTCTCAGTGACCTGTGTGACGTGAGCAGACCTCGTGTGGACGCTGCGACTTCCTGGTTGGTGCCTTTAAACCAGGAGACAAATCACCTGGAAGAGGCTTAAAAGATCAGCAGCTCCTGACCCACTGAGGAGCCGCTCAGTCTTTATAAAACCAGCTTCACCTCTCAACTCTGAACTACACGCTGCCATTTACTCAGCTGCAGTGCTGCTCCACAATGTAATGGATTACATATTACCGTTTTGATTTGAAAGTAATACATTACTTAACAACAGTATGGTGAAGAGTAACATGTTACTGATTACTTTTGTGTTACTGTCACCAGACAGCAGCAGCAGGACCGGCCGTTATGAACCAGGAGAGGGAGACATTGTTCCACAGCAGCTGAGCAAAGCTCCAGTTTACTGCAGTTCATCACACATCCAGTGGGGGGCGACACTGTGGAGCCCAATGAGGCTCTGCTGCATTCATGCAGTCACATCCAGCGGTCACCACAAATTAATTCAGAAAATGTGACATAAATTGATCTTCAGTTTTTATTTGCTTCTGTATTTAATTCCTGTGTTCAACCTGCTCTTTATTTGTTTGTTTGACGGAGACATTTTTACTTTCTCATTTTATTCATTCATGTATCATATCATGTATGTTTAAGTTTATTTTTTACACATTTATTTCTGTTTTCTTTCCCCATTGCATTTTGCAAGATAATATGTAAATGGATACGTAAATAAATTAATTACTTTAAAAAAAATAATACATTTATCAATAAAACAAATGAGATAATTAGGGAAATTAATACAAAGGTATATAAAAACAGAAATATCAATTTATGTCACATGGATGCCTAAATTGCACATTTACTTATTTACTGAGTTATATTTATCAATTTTCAATTTTGGCAGTTTCAGTCCTCCATACAAATATATGGAGAGCTTATAAAATAAAACAAACATTTTAAAAGGATGAATCAGTGTTTCTCAACATTTTGGGATTGTGACAAAATAAAAACTAAAACCAGCTGAAAAGTTAACGTGTGTCATGTGTCAGAAACCAAAAGTAAACTTAAAGAACAATAAAGTAAGAAAAGCTCTGGGATGTCGTGGAGCGGAAGAAAATGCAAATACTCAAGTAAATCCAAAAGTACTCGAGTACATCCTGAGTTCAGTTCTATCTCTGATCTTCTCACTGATTGGCCGTGGTGGTGCTTGCATCATTAATGAGGGACGACATGTTGCACTTTGTTCTGTTGTCGCTGAAATTAGAGCTCAGTGACAGATGAAGGGATGAAGGACAAACTGGATTATTGATGAGGTTTATTTTCATGCATGGCTTAATAAAGTGTCATGTTGGAATTATAACCAACGTGTACAAATAAACAGGATGAGAAGAGGAGGATGAGGATGTGAGAGGATGGATGAGAGGATGAATGAGGATGGATGAGAGGATGAATGAGGATGGATGAGAGGATGGATGAGAGGATGTATGAGGATGAATGAGAGGATGAATGAGGATGGATGAGAGGATGAATGAGGATGGATGAGAGGATGGAGACAAAACGAACCAGTAAACCTGCCGGCTCGGTTCAGTTGACGGACTCCCGCCTGATCTGTTAAATACTTAATTCCTGCAGATCAGATTCCCCTTAAATAAAGACAGAATCCAGCTGCAGTTCTGCCTTCATCATTTCACTTTATAATCGCTCGCACAGTCCTGACTGATTAAGTTATTGATCAGTTACTAATTAATACAGACTGCTCTGTGTTTTAGTATAGATGGATTATCTGGTGTTTTCAAAGGAAGACCCTTTGACTTAAAGGAACAGTTCACCCAAACAGTCATCATCTGACTGATATAAAGTCAGGCTCAGCCATCATCTCCTCCTGATGATATAAAGTCAGGCTCAGCCATCATCTCCTCCTGATGATATAAAGTCAGGCTCAGCCATCATCTCCTCCTGATGATATAAAGTCAGGCTCAGCCATCATCTCCTCCTGATGATATAAAGTCAGGCTCAGCCATCATCTCCTCCTGATGATATAAAGTCAGGCTCAGCCATCATCTCCTCCTGATGATATAAAGTCAGGTGAAGTCTCGTAGTCCACAGAACATTTCTGGAGCTTCACAGTAAAACAGAGTTGCAGCGTTCTGCTGAACAGCTGAAGCAGCTGGAGATGATTTACAACAGACAGCTCACAGCTACCTGTCTCTCAAAGAGGCCACGCCCCCTGATGATGCATAGCATTAAGCCTTAATATAATTTAAAGCAGTGAGTTATATAAAAGATGTGATGAAGGGATCAGTTATTGACAGAAACCAGCTGTGAACATGTTGATTTCTGCTGGAAACACATTTTAACATGGACTCTTATGGGACTGACTCACTGGTGGAGCCTCTGGTGGCCGTTAGAGGAACTGCAGGTTGAGACTCGGCACCAACCAGCTGATGTAGGTCAGATAACTGCAGAGATCCTGAGCTCTGATGCTGCTCCGCTCTCACAGGGACGAAAACTGACTCTGGACCAGGCGAGAGTGAGAGATCAGCTTTCTGAGAGAGGGAGAGGACGAATACAGTAATGAAGTCAGTCAGCCAGCCAGCCAGCCAGCCAGCCAGCCAGCCAGTCAGCCAGCCAGCCAGCCAGCCAGCCAGCCAGTCAGCCAGCCAGCCAGCCAGAGGAGACACAGCTGGTTAATAAGTGTGATCAGGTCGACCTCCCTGCTGTCAGTCAGCTCATAATGACACTGACACCACTGATACAGGACTTCTTCTGTCCCGTTAGTGTCCCCCTGCTGCCCTCTGGTGGTCCCATCAGTTCACACCACAGACTCAGAACAGATATTGGGATTCATTCTCCTTATGATCATCTACTACCTCTTCTTCCCATCCTACCAGCCTACTCCTTCTGCTCCTCCTCTTTTTCCTTCTCTTCCTCTTCTTCTCTTATTCTTCCTCACTGTAGTCTCACTCCTCCTTCTGGTCCTACTCCTCTTCTTCCTTCCTTTATGATGGCTCTGATCTTCCTCCTCCTTATGACCCATCTACTCCTTCTGCTCCTCTTCTTTCTCATCTTCTAGCTCCTCCTCCTCTGCCTCTTCCTTCTCCTTCAGGCCCTCTTCTTCTTTGTCCAGTACTCCTTCTCCTCCTCCTCCTCTCACTCTTCTAGTTCCTCTTTGTAGTCTCACTCCTCTCTCTGGCCCTCCTGCTCCTCGTCTTCCTTCTTCTTCTCTCAGTTCTCCTCTTCCTCGAGGTGCTCCTCTTCTTCCTCCTCCTCCTTCTCCTCTGGCTCTCCTTATCAGCCTCTTATTCTTCCTCCTCTTCCTCCTCCTTGACCCATCAACTCCTTCTGCACCTCTTCTAGCTCCTTCTTCTCTTCTTCCCCCTCCTCCTCCTCCTCCTCTGCCTCTTCCTCTTCCTGGCCCTCTTCGTCTTTGTCGTGTACTCCTGATTCTCCTCTTCCTCTTTCTTCTTCTCTAGGCCTCCTCCTCCTCCTCCTCCTCCTCCTCCTCCTCCTCCTCCTCCTCGAGAGTGAGTGTCCCTCCTGGACCAGACTATTTATAGAAACAGGGCAAGCGAGTGACAAAGATAGCCCAGGAAATGGGTCTGTGTAATCCCTGGGTCCACACACACGCACGCACGCACACACGCGCACACACACACACACACACACACACACACACACACACACACACACTCTCAGGTTTCACCTCATCAATATGTCTGCTCAGCGGTCCACCTGGTCCAGGTTGTAATCGACCTGCTCTGACTTCATCTGAACGACACACTGAGACGTTTCTGTCTCCTCAAAGACCGGCTCATGCACTAACCCAGATCCTTATATAGCTGTAACACACACACACACACACACACACACACACACACACACACACACACACACACACACACACACACACACACACACACACACACACACACACACACACACACACTCAGTGTGACAACACAGACCAAAAATTTGTTAGTTGATGGCGCAAGATGACAAGTGGGTGAACACGAACATGAACGTCTGAACCACATTTATCACATGAACCACAGAGAGGTGTTGACATGTTGCAGTCTGAACAACATGGATGTCAGATAGAGACAGACAGACACAGACAGATAGACACAGACAGACACAGACAGACAGACACAGACAGACAGAGACAGAGACAGACAGACAGACAGACACAGACAGACAGACAGACAGACAGACACAGACAGACAGACAGACAGACACAGACAGACAGACAGACAGACACAGACAGACAGACAGACAGACACAGAGACAGACAGACAGAGACAGACAGACAGACAGACAGACAGACAGACAGACAGACAGACAGACGTTGCATCAGTGGAGATGGACCATTTCTGTTTCTTTCTGTTGATTTGTTGAAACGAGTGTTGTAATGATTCACTGCCGTGTTCTGTTCACCAGATAATCTCCACAGATGAACATAAATTAAATGTGTAGCAGTAAAAAGCTAATGCTAGGCTACAAACAGACGACATCACGGTCACATGACTGAAACGTCTCCACCACTGAGCGTCTTCCTGCACAATTACTCTCCAGGTTTCTATAAACTGATCAATGTACAAGTTGTAAAGTCAGAGTGAGAACAGTGTGTAACTAAAGTGGCCTGTAAAGACGGACTAGTGAGCAGATGAGTCTCCGTGTTCGCTGTGAGGACGCTTAATGATGTATTTTATGTGGGAGAATAAAACGTAGATATCTCCCGCCTGTGGTAACAACACACCTTATTTCACATTTAACTGAAAACACATTCAGCAGACTCACAGACTTTGAGACGAGGGGACAGGAAGTGCTAACATGCTACCATGCTAACTGATTTCTGGTTGAAGGACCACAGACTGCAGCTCTGTAAACAGCTGCCTGGTCAGTGGCCTACACTTCTAACTTTGACGCTGTCGTTCCTTCAGTCATTTAAAGAGGGAGATAAGTCCGGGCCGGTTCTGTGGACCATCCAGTGGACTCACCCTCCAGAGACTGTTTACGTCCCATTTGTGAACAAAGGTCAACAGTGTTTAGTTTTTAAGTTATGTAGTTAAAGGTCTTCATTGGCGACCGTCCAGACCTACCGTCCGTCAGTATTTGATGAGTTAGGAACGAGACTCAAAAATCAACTTTTCTTACAAAGAGGCCCTTTAACACATAAATGATCTTTTCCTAACCAAGTAGTTTTGTTACTTAAACCTGACCAAACAACAACTGTTTGTTAGGTTTAGACACTTTATTTTGAAAGTCCAACCAGATGTTGCATATTTATTGTTGCTAACCTGACCGCAGAGCCATTCAGGACCAAAACTGACACTACAGCGGTAGAGCTGGGGATTACAAAAGCAAAACTATCAAACCACCAGATCAGCGCCAGCCCAGTTCACATTTCTACAAACCACACATACATTCATGTTTGTACGTGCCACACAAACCACAACGCAAAAAGTCCTGTTATTGCCCAGATGTTAAATCTTAGATTTGAACATATGAGATTAATTGTCTTGTTTTAAAGTGATTTACTAGTCCAGGGACACGGCAGGTCAGTCACAGCTGGGGGTGCTGAGGGGTCGGTCTATATAATGACGTCAGTGTGAATGTTGCTTTACATTCCTTCTTGTTGTATTAATTTGAGAGACCAGGATAACTTACATCTGACAGTTATTAACAACCTGAAAACATTTTGCATTACAGCAGACGGCAAACCTGACCACCAACATACTAAAGGTCAAAGCAGCCACATCAGTCAACAACAGCAAGGAGGTGAAGAGGGAGACACAGTCACCAGACTCCCTTTACAAATGTAGTGATTTTCAGAGTTGTTGAGTTAAAACAAACTTTCTAACGTAGTGAAACTCTGTCTCTGACAGATTCTGAATCTTTGTCTCCTTCTTGTAAATTCAGCATTAAATGAAAACAGTAAGTTGTGTGTTTCCTTGTAAAAAGTGTCAGTTTGTGGCAGCATGGCTGCACCAGCCTGTCTGCTTCTGTGTCTAAAGTGCTAAAGTCTGACCTGCCAACATTTAGCAGCTGTTTGAACACACTGTTTACACTGATTTCACCATTTACACTCAATTTATGAAAGAAGAAACATTTTATTGATGCTAAACATGTCACATTTTACAGATACACTAAACAGTAACCAGTATAGGCGACTTCTTTGTCCCCAGACTCCCTTAACAAATGTGTCAGTTTAGTGAGTTGTTGAGTTGGAGACACTTTATAAACTGTGTGAAACTCTGTCTCTGACTGATTCTGACTTATTTGTTCCTTCTTGTAAATTCAGCAAATGTTCTACATGAACTTCTTTCTGTCTTTGAGTAGAAACATGGAGTCTGTTTGTCTCGGTGATGGACGGGTTTGTTTCATACAGAGCAGGAAGTGACATCAGACCACACATCACTGGAGATGCATTTCGAGACGCTGTAATGCCAGGTGTGAACTGAGCTACTTTCAAGGTCTTTGTTAGTTTCTATTTCATGGAAAGCTCTTAAATCGACCATGAATCTGTCTTTTATGCCTCAGTTAGTCAGAATGAGAGTAATTTATTGGTAAAACAAGCTACATCATAAAGTGAAGCCACAGAACATTTTTTCCACTAAAATTGGTGATTTGGTTTTTTGTTCTTTGGAAACAAAAACTAAGAATGTGAGGAAAAAATTGGATTGAGAATGTGTTGCTTGTATTCAGTGTTTTTTCCACTTATTACTGCTCTAGCAAGTCTGGACTCAAGAAATTTGATCTTTAAAGTACAAAGTACGATTTTCTTGCTGCATGGACTGATAACTTCACGAGTATTAAGTCATTTGTGCAAGCAGCAACAAAACCAGATATTTTTGATGCAGTAAACGTGAGCGGAGCCGCACATTCAGGTGATAATTGTCTGCTAGCATCGTCGCTGCCAGAGGGAGAAGGAGCCTCAGAGACTGAACTCTGGGCAGAAAACATTCAGTGATGTCATCTGATCATCTGTCAAAAGGTGCAAGACCTGCTGTGACATCACTGACAGGGGCGTGGTCTGTCAGACTGGAGGAGCCTCAATGAAACTGAATAAGAGCCGGAGTCCATTTCACACAACACCATTTGATCCTGACTGTGTGTGTGTGTGTGTGTGTGTGTGTGTGTGCGTGCGTGCGTGTTGAGAGAGAAGATCAGAATGAGAAGGACTGAGAAACATGTAAATAAGTGCGAGCTGCAGTTTCTTCAGGCCGGAGGAAGAGCTGTCGTCTCTTACTTAAAGGAACAGTTCACCCAGCATTGCAGCATTCTGCCGAACAGCTGAAGCAGCTGGAGACTTAAAAAACGGAAAAACGGTGCGGTGTTTAGCTCACTTGGTAGAGCACCCGCCCCATGTGTTGAGGCTACAGTCCTCACTGCAGGCGGCCCCGGTTCGAATCCCGCATCGAGCGGCCCTATCCTGCGTGTCATTCCCCCCCTCTCTGCCTCCCATTTCCTGTCACTCTCTCAACTGTCCTATCCATTAAAAAAAGCATAAAAAGCCCCACCAAAAAAAAAAACGGAAAAACAACCAAAAAAACATCAAATGTCTCTAAACAGCTCGTCTGCTGTGATCACAGTCTGCAGAAGCCTGGAGATCACAAACTGACCTGAGGAGCTGATCTTCACACCGTTTATAAGCTGAAATCTTCACGTAGCCGCTGAGATAAAAAGTGTTAGCGTGCACCCCGTCTGAAGTGGGTGCACGAGCTCGACCGCACGTCGTGGGTGTAAATAACGTCTTTTTAAATCAGTTTGGGATCTCTGGAGACTTGGATTACACCGGACGAGCTGCATGGAGTCATTTGATGTTTGCCATGTATGTTTTGTGGAGTTCAAAAACTAATGACTGAATTCTTGTTTTTAGGTGAACTGTTTCTTTAAAAACAAGTCCGTCTTGACACTTGGTCACACATGGGACTCCAACCTCAGTCTCCTGAGGGGAAGTCTGTGTATGAACCATCCGACTGCATCCAAACTAAGTTTCTTCTTGCTCTTTAAACTGCTGCACTCGAGCGTGAATACAGAGTCAAACTTTAAAGCGTGAGGCCGCTGACCAGGCTGCTGCGTTGGGAGGGACGACGAGCCTTTACGTGTTAATGTGTGTGAAATGCATAAATGATTATCATCTCTATCTGTGGAAGATAAAGTAAAATCTATCTCCTGTTATTTAAGACAGACGTCATTTAAACTTCTTCTGTGTGACTCATCCAAAGCACCAACATCAGACACACTGAAGCAAATCAAAAACAGATAAATCTCACAGAAATGTTCTTTAGTTCTTGTTTGTTTGGGACCTTTCTGATGTGTATTTATGACACTTTAGTTGTTTGGGGTTTTTTTGGTTTTCATTGTAAGTTATTATTTTCTATGATCTTTTTCATATTTCAGATTTCACTTACTTCTCATATTTGGCTTGTTAAAGGTCCACTTTGTAAGAAAGTTGATCTTGCATCTTGAAAGTTGCATCTGACGAGCTGGGAATGAGACTCAAAAATCAACTTTCTTACAAAGTGGACCTTTAAGACATCTTGTTTGAATCCTACTGGATTTTAAATAGTTGCTTGTTCTTATAGTTACTGTTGTGTGGAGAACAAGAGTAGAAACTAATGATGAGAAGAAAAGGAAGAAAAGCAAGCACCTGAGATTTGTTGACTCAAACCTACAGAAATGTAAAAATGTACTTTTTCTGAATGAGGTTTTGTTTATCAGATCCAGCTGGAAGTTACACCAGAGGAGAGAAAGCTGAGTGTGATCCTCAGTCTGTAGTCGCAGTGTTACGCCGACTGCTCTGCCTGCATGTGGATCATCTACACAGCGTCGCAGAGACATGACTGAGCATGTACGACAGCAGGCTGGTTCTCTGAAGCAGAGCTGACTTTTACATGTTTGGTCTCATTTGAGGCGACAGCGAGGCTGAAGGAGCCGACGTCACAGACTGCAGATTCACCAAGAGAAGAGTTTAGACCAAACTCAGTTTGTTCACCTCCTGTTTGATGTTTTTAGTGTCTACAAAAGAAAAGAAGATGCTGCAGCCACGCTAGCAAACATCTGAAACCTCCTGACACCTCCCACGCTACAATTAGCTACAGGCTCCAACTGTTTGTCAGCAAGCTTTATTTTGAAAGTCTTACTGGACGTTGCATATGACATGTTATTGCTACTTTGACTGTGCAAAACTGACTCTACAGGTGAAGGCAGAGCGTCACAGCTTGAAGGCCACTGCCCGGCTGCTGTATTTGACGTGTTGGGAGTGAAACGTGTTGGATGAACCAGCTGCTGCAGCTGTTAGCTTCACGCTGTCATACAAACATCAGCTGCTCCATCCACCAGGGTGGAGGCGTGAACACACTCAGATATCTGCTGCAGTGGACGGCAGCTTTGGTTCTGCAGGTACTGAACTGTCATCAGGCTGCGTCAGATGATTTCTAAATGTTAAAATCACAACAGCAGCATCACTGCAGAGATGTGATGGCGGGCGGATCCTCAGAGCAGCAGTGACTGACAGACTGCAGCCTGAGGACCGACTCACAGACAGCCGCCCTGCCTGTCGGCTCTAATCAGGTTAGAGAGGGAAGCATCGGGCAGCAGCTCCACTCATCATCCCAACTGTGACTCTGACAGGCCGACAATTAGTCATCCGTCCAATCAGTCGGATCATCTTACAGCAGGCCGCGTCACTGCAGGAACACACTCTGCACTGTGGTTCACAGGCTGGTCTCAGGTCAGTTCACAGGCTGGTCTCAGGTCAGTTCACAGGCTGGTCTCAGGTCAGTTCACAGACTGGTCTCAGGTCAGTTCACAGACTGGTCTCAGGTCTGTGTTTCACAGGCTGGTCTCAGGTCAGTTCACAGGCTGGTCTCAGGTCAGTGTTTCACAGACTGGTCTCAGGTCAGTGTTTCACAGACTGGTCTCAGGTCAGTGTTTCACAGACTGGTCTCAGGTCAGTGTTTCACAGACTGGTCTCAGGTCAGTTCACAGACTGGTCTCAGGTCAGTGTTTCACAGACTGGTCTCAGGTCAGTGTTTCACAGACTGGTCTCAGGTCAGTGTTTCACAGACTGGTCTCAGGTCAGTGTTTCACAGACTGGTCTCAGGTCAGTGTTTCACAGACTGGTCTCAGGTCAGTTCACAGACTGGTCTCAGGTCAGTTCACAGGCTGGTCTCAGGTCAGTTCACAGACTGGTCTCAGGTCAGTTCACAGACTGGTCTCAGGTCAGTTCACAGGCTGGTCTCAGGTCAGTTCACAGGCTGGTCTCAGGTCAGGCTGGTCTCAGGTCAGTTCACAGGCTGGTCTCAGGTCAGTTCACAGGCTGGTCTCAGGTCTGTGTTTCACAGGCTGGTCTCAGGTCAGTTCACAGGCTGGTCTCAGGTCAGTGTTTCACAGACTGGTCTCAGGTCTGTGTTTCACAGACTAGTCTCAGGTCAGTTCACAGACTGGTCTCAGGTCTGTGTTTCACAGACTAGTCTCAGGTCAGTTCACAGGCTGGTCTCAGGTCAGTTCACAGGCTGGTCTCAGGTCAGTTCACAGACTGGTCTCAGGTCTGTGTTTCACAGACTGGTCTCAGGTCTGTGTTTCACAGACTGGTCTCAGGTCAGTGTTTCACAGACTGGTCTCAGGTCAGTGTTTCACAGACTGGTCTCAGGTCAGTTCACAGACTGGTCTCAGGTCTGTGTTTCACAGACTGGTCTCAGGTCTGTGTTTCACAGACTGGTCTCAGGTCTGTGTTTCACAGACTGGTCTCAGGTCAGTTCACAGGCTGGTCTCAGGTCAGTTCACAGACTGGTCTCAGGTCAGTGTTTCACAGACTGGTCTCAGGTCAGTTCCCAGGCTGGTCTCAGGTCTGTGTTTCACAGACTGGTCTCAGGTCTGTGTTTCACAGACTGGTCTCAGGTCTGTGTTTCACAGACTGGTCTCAGGTCTGCGTTTCACAGACTGGTCTCAGGTCTGCGTTTCACAGACTGGTCTCAGGTCAGTGTTTCACAGACTGGTCTCAGGTCAGTGTTTCACAGACTGGTCTCAGGTCTGTGTTTCACAGACTGGTCTCAGGTCTGTGTTTCACAGACTGGTCTCAGGTCTGTGTTTCACAGACTGGTCTCAGGTCAGTGTTTCACAGACTGGTCTCAGGTCAGTGTTTCACAGACTGGTCTCAGGTCAGTGTTTCACAGACTGGTCTCAGGTCAGTGTTTCACAGACTGGTCTCAGGTCAGTGTTTCACAGACTGGTCTCAGGTCAGTTCACAGGCTGGTCTCAGGTCAGTTCACAGGCTGGTCTCAGGTCAGTTCACAGACTGGTCTCAGGTCAGTTCACAGGCTGGTCTCAGGTCAGTTCACAGACTGGTCTCAGGTCAGTTCACAGGCTGGTCTCAGGTCAGTTCACAGACTGGTCTCAGGTCAGTTCACAGGCTGGTCTCAGGTCAGTTCACAGGCTGGTCTCAGGTCAGTTCACAGGCTGGTCTCAGGTCAGTTCACAGGCTGGTCTCAGGTCAGTTCACAGGCTGGTCTCAGGTCAGTTCACAGGCTGGTCTCAGGTCAGTTCACAGGCTGGTCTCAGGTCAGTTCACAGGCTGGTCTCAGGTCAGTTCACAGGCTGGTCTCAGGTCAGTTCACAGACTGGTCTCAGGTCAGTTCACAGACTGGTCTCAGGTCAGTTCACAGACTGGTCTCAGGTCAGTTCACAGACTGGTCTCAGGTCAGTTCACAGACTGGTCTCAGGTCAGTTCACAGACTGGTCTCAGGTCAGTTCACAGACTGGTCTCAGGTCAGTTCACAGGCTGGTCTCAGGTCCGTGTTTCACAGACTGGTCTCAGGTCCGTGTTTCACAGACTGGTCTCAGGTCTGTGTTTCACAGACTGGTCTCAGGTCAGTTCACAGACTGGTCTCAGGTCAGTGTTTCACAGACTGGTCTCAGGTCAGTGTTTCACAGACTGGTCTCAGGTCAGTGTTTCACAGACTGGTCTCAGGTCAGTTCACAGACTGGTCTCAGGTCTGTGTTTCACAGACTGGTCTCAGGTCTGTGTTTCACAGACTGGTCTCAGGTCTGTGTTTCACAGACTGGTCTCAGGTCTGTGTTTCACAGACTGGTCTCAGGTCTGTGTTTCACAGACTGGTCTCAGGTCTGTGTTTCACAGACTGGTCTCAGGTCAGTGTTTCACAGACTGGTCTCAGGTCAGTGTTTCACAGACTGGTCTCAGGTCAGTGTTTCACAGACTGGTCTCAGGTCAGTGTTTCACAGGGAGCCGGACGCTGCTGCGGTGTCACATTATTATATATATTATATTATATTATTATATTCCTGCCGGTCTGTACACCACGAGCCCAGGAGGCATTTAAAATGTGGCGGTAACGCTTCTTTTTAAGAGTTAATGTCATCTCCTGTGTTCGGTGCCTTTAACAGGCGGGTTGATGCTTTTATTCGGCTGCATGACAAACGATGGGCAGACTGTAAAGTCACCCAGATGAAGCATTTGGCCCAAAGCACACATTTAAAGATACTGAAAAGTTACACACGCTACAGGAACTGATTTATTAACCGCGGACTGTTTATTAAACTCGAGGATCTTCAGTGTTGCATCACAAACCTCTTAAATTCTTTCTGATCGTTTCTACCAAGAAATGGCAGAAACGAATTCAGAAAATGTGACAGAAATCTATATTTCTGCTTTAATTTGCGTCTGTATTGATTTCCCATTTCATTTATTCATTTTTAAGTTTCTTTATTTCCGTATCTGTATTCTTTTCCTGTTGCATTTAGTAAGATAATTCATAAATACATATGGAAATGTGTTAATTAATTAACATAATTAATTAAGAAAGTTTAATAAAATGATTAAAAAAGGATTTAATACAAAGATAAATAAAATACAAAATACATTATGTGACATTTTATGAGTTATTTAATGCCCACGTTTATTTTTATTTTTAATGTTTTTATTGAATTTAACACAAAACAGAATCAAAAATTAATAAAGAAAAAGTAATAAAGTAAATAAATGAAGCTGATAATATTTGTGTACTTAAACTACTGACACAAAGCTGAGAATACTTCATACATGAAGCTGACAGTACTGCAGTACTTGTACTACATGAAGCTGACAGTACTGCAGTACTTTTACTACATGAAGCTGAGGATACTTCAGAGTACACAGCAGCTTCTCCTTTGCAGCCCTTGACTGTGTGCAGAGGAGGAGGAGCAGCTGAGTCTTTGGAGATGTGCAGATTGAATCTTCTCCTCTGGAGTGAAATATTCCCATCAGGCTCTAAAAATGACCGCTTTTAATTAATTGCTCTGCCAATCCATTAATAGCAGCTATAATTAGAGGACCATGGGAGATCACTGGGAGATTAAACTAACCACCTGACTGAACCTGAATCTGCACTTGTTACCTTTTTATTCACAGCGGAGCATATTTAGGATGTGACACACCAGCCCAGTCACAGCCGTCCATACTGTGGGTACATGAGAGGATCTAAATACTGAATACTGAAGTAAAAGTACTAATACAGCAATGTAGAAATACTCCGTTAAAAGGAAAAGTCCGGTATTTTCCATCTTATTAAGGTAAAAATACAGAAATATTATAACCAACATTGACAGAACATATCACAGCCAAGTCACCTGAATGAAACGTTTCTGTGAACCAGCCAAACGTTCTCATCTGTACGTTAACGTACCACACGGCGTCTCTACACGTCTCATATCATGTCACACTACGTGTAACTGAGCTGACGCCTACGTCAGGAGGTGGAGGGATGGTGGCGGACAGCTGCTTAGCCAGAGACCACTGTTCAAGACGATGTTTCAACATTTGTGCGGATGACATTTGACATTTTCCAGCCGTGTTTGTGGCGACAGAAGCAGGTATTTTAAGACAAAGCATGATGTTTTTCTAACCCTGACCAAGTGGTTTTTGTGCCTCAACCTGACCTGAGCACAAACACAGTGATGACAAGATAAAATCTGAAATTCAACATAAAGAAACGTATGCCTAGTTTGCAGATACGTACACTGCCAACATTTATTCTGCTGATTGACTGAAAGTGAAAAAGCACGACAGAATGTCCCCGTCACTGTTATTACACTGCATGATATATTATACTATAAAACAACATATCATACTATCTTATGACACAATGTAGTATAATATAACATATTATAATATAATATTGTATTATATTACCAGAATGTAGTGTTTTGTTGGTGAGCTTATTATTAAATGCTTCATAAAGTCAAATGTTCAGTCTGTAAATGAGCATCTTGTTAGAAACAGTGCGTCTGCTGCTTGGACGCGTCTCTATGCTGCAGCATCGACGAGACAATGACGTCAAATAAATGAATAAACTGAAGTAAAGTACAGTTCTTGTCATGTAGCGGAGTAAAACTATGAAGTAGCATGAAATGGATAGACTCAAAGTACAAGTAACTTAGAGTGTACTTAAGTAAAGCACTGGGGTAAATGTACTCGTTACTTTCCATCAGTGTGAAGCTCATTAACAGACAGTGAGCAGCACTGACTCACACACACAGTGATGTTACTCAGACATCAAACAGGAAGTGAGTCTGCAGCTCAGCTTGACCTCCTGCTGGAAACATGAGCTCACTGGTGCTCTGCAAACTGTGTGTACAGTGTGTGTGCAGATGGGAAGTATCCAGGAATAAACCCCCATTACACATGTTCAGATCAAACGAGCAGGTCGGGCAACATAAAAATACTTTGACTTGTTTCCATGTTTTTAAAGGGCCAGTTCACGTCTGTTTGTCCCTGTTCCTAACATTCTGTGTACAGATGTTCTCAAAGTGTATCTGAAGGTAATATGAAGCTGCAACAGTCAAATAAAGTCAGTGCAGGAGGCCATGGTTGTTATGGTGACAGCACGCCACCTGACGTCCTCTGTGGAGGAAGAAGAAGAAGAAGAAGAAGAAGAAGAAGAAGAAGAAGAAGAAGAAGAAGAAGAAGACAGTCTGATCTCCAGGTGCTTCACTGAGATGTAATGTTCGGCCTCTGTTAACCTGCCAGTGTCAGCAGAAGATGTTTGTGAACACCGTCTGTTTGAACCACTGAGCCAGTCACCACAACATCACCAGACTCCCTTAACAAATGTAGTGATTTTAAGAGTTGTTGAGTTAAAACAAACTGTATAACGTAGTGAAACTCTGTCTCTGACAGATTCTGAATCATTGTCTCCTTCTTGTAAATTCAGCATTAAATGAAAACAGTAAGTTGTTTGTTTCCTTGTAAAAAGTGTCAGTTTGTGGCAGCATGGCTGCACCAGCCTGTCTGCTTCTGTGTCTAAAGTCTTACCTTCAAAAGCCAATAAAAAATCTCATCCTCCAGCAGCCACATATGCCTCTCATTTGGATGAACAATAGAAAGGTGTATTTAAATTTGAAATACTGTGACATTGGTGACACTAATCATCCTCCATATAACATAACACTGCAACAAATCAAGTCCCCTCATTCACATATTCAGGATATATTTAAAGTACACAACCGAGACTTCTGCATCAACATCTGACATCAGCTGTTCTGCTGTTATCTTCATCTGCTGTTGGATGAATTATTATCTGACTGAATCAGCAGCAGAGCTTTGAATCAGATCAGTGACATGTAATGTTGCAGCAGGAAGCCCGATGGCCAGTAATAAAAACAGATGTGACAGAGAAGTGACTCTCTACACAACAAACCAGCACGGCTTCATGTTCGAGCAGCTCGATGTCGTGACAAACATATTATAGATTTTCCATCAGTCTACCAAACGATCCAACGACTAACTGTTTCATTTCTTTCTGTCATTTTCTTCAAGCTAAATTTGACGTTTCTGGATTCTTAAATCTGCTCACCGAGCAAAAACTTCTCAAAAAGCTTCTCAGCGTCGTCACAGACGCTGAGAAGACGTCCAGTGGACAGCCGGCATGCTTTTGAGACGTCTTTTCAACGGTCACTGTTGACGTCCAAGGTTCAAAATGAGAGTTTTTACAGTCTAATTTGAAACATCTCTTTAACTTCAGTTACAGACGTCTGAAGGACTTCTTCTTCTACCTTCAAGATTTTATGACGGCCAAATTTTACACCATGCAGCAAAAACTAACTAAACTGTCAGAACTAAACTGAATCTCCTTTGGTTCAACAAAACACATTCAAAAGGTCCAAAACACCCTGCAGACATCACGTTGGTGTGGCAGATCATTTCTGAACATCAGTCTACATCAAGTCTTCTTCAGTTTTTTGCTGATTCTGATCTCACAGTTTATATTCAGTTGAGTGTCGCGGTCCAGCTGTGTGTTTCAGAGTCCTGCTGACAGCTTCTGTACAGGCTCCATCACATCACCGCTTTAAACCACAGAGACAGCTACAACATGAAGGGCCTCAAGTAATTAACTACCAACCAACTAATTATGTTTTTGTTATCAGTTTCTGGATGGAGGCTTCAGTCTGTGAAACATTAGAAACGGTGAAAACTGCCCATCACAACCTGTTTAAACCGGACTTCATCAGAGGTCTGACGAACACTGAAAACTGCAAAGTCTCAAGATTCAACTCAGTGAATCAAAGACAGAGAAACATTTGACAGCTGGAACAATCATTACACCTGGAGAACCTGCCAAGAGGCTGTGTGGAGGTGATCACAGCTGCGTCAGAGGGTTACACCACACAAAGAGCAGAAAGATGGAGGGAGTTTGGTAGAAGAGCTGCAACTGCAGGTTTATTTTACAAATCGACGCCTTCAGATGTGGTTCTGTCTGAGCATTTTGGGTTCTGGACTGTTTGTCGGTTTACAATCGTTTCAGCTCAAATTTGATTCTTCTTTTGGCTCCGATAAGCCTCTCCCTGCGGCTGGAGGCACAAACATGATTTCAATTCAAATGCATATAAAACACAACGTCATCAAAATGTCCAACCAACAGTCAACATCACAAAGATTCATTATGTGTCAGTAAAACAGAGACGTCTGTCCCACATGGGATACCACGACACAATCACTTCTGAAAACAGGAAACTGTGTGCAGCTCCTGCATCCAACAGGAAAACTGACCTCATACAGAGAAACAACATGAAAGCTTGAAAACATTTTCTCTTAATGGCCAGGCATCGCCCGTGTTTCATATTATCACCTTCTTCAAGAAGAAAGTCGGTGAATGACCTCTTTCTCAAGTTATGATTCAAAAAAACTAAATGGATTTTATTTTCTACTTGACTTGATCCACACGACAGAGCTGATCCTGCTCTTCAGTGACTTCACGTCCTGTTTCCAAGCGTAAAGTTAACAGACCACATCTCACAGATCTTTCAGTTAAAAATGTGCCGCCTCACGCATCACTTCCTGTGCAACAACCTGTGAAGTGCTGCTTTAAAGCTGTTAGAAAGTTAAAAACACATCCTGTGTATGTGACAACGGGCTGAGCTCTCACTGTGAGGAGGAGGAGGTGTGGAGATGAGCTGCAGCGTGCTGAGGACACTCACCTCCTGCAGAAGATCCTCAGGCCGGTGAAGGTCCTGCTGGTGTGGGGGCAGCGGGGGGCCGGGGCCACGGAGGGCAGCTCGGTGTTGGAGGCTGAGGAGGTGGAGGTGGAGGTGGAGGAGGAGGAGGAGGAGGCTGCAGAGGTGGAGGTGAAGGGCCCCTCTCCTCCATCCTGCAGCTGAGCAGGCTGCTCCTCCTCAGGCTGCTGATCCATGGCTCTGCCTCTCTGCTGCTGCTCTCACAAACGCAGCTGGTCTGAGGTCAGCGCAGAGCTCACACGGTCGGAGCAGCAGCCTGCCATTCTGACAGCAGACACAGGAAGTGCAGCTTCAGGTCTTCCGTGTGTCTCTGCTCAGCTTCAGTTCACACCAGGAAGCACTCAAAACAAAGTCAAGTCTTGTGTGTCACAGCCCAGGGTAGGAAGGAGAAGCAGGCTGGAGGTGGAGGTGGAGGTGGAGGTGGTGGTGGAGGTGGGGAGGAGGGGGTTTCTTTCTCTAAACTGACTTCCTTACTTCCTTCCTTCTCCTAACACTCCCAGCCTGAGGAAGCCTCACTCCTCCTCATGCTGTCTGAACACAGCTCCTCTGTCTCCCCACAGCACACGCTCACCAGCAAATCCAGGAAGTTTGACCCTCTGACAGAAAACACAAAGAGAAGTGAGCAGAAGGAGCTGCACTCCTCCTCCTCTTCCTCCTCCTCTTCCTCCTCCTCTCTGTCGACCTGTTGCTTCTTGTTGTTGGTCTTTCTCTGCCGGAGTCGTGAGTCTCTGCTGCTCTCTTCACTCTGTCCTCTTTACTTTTATCTCAGCTCTGTGGCTCTCCCTCTCTTTTTCCTATGTCCCGCCCACTCCCAGCTCTCCCTGCTCTGATTGGCCGAGGGGGCGAGGTGAGTGCTTTGCCACCTGCTGGAGCTTCTGAGTCTGTGCAGCTGCAAAGAAAAAAGGGAGGAAATGAACTAATTTTCTCCTCTCTGGAGCTGTAGGACAGTTCAGAGGAACAAGAAGCCAACAAGGCGTCAGTCTTCTCGTCTTCAGCTGCCAGAAGACGAATGTGTCGAGCTTTGTGACGCTGAAAAGAACAAACTGAACATTTTGTGAACATGACAGTGTTTCTCACTGTGGGAACTGCAGCCTGCCTCTCACTTGGATCACATTCCTGAAGCACTACTCTGCAATGTGCTCGGTGCTCCCCTCCCACATAGGTTTTACATAAAGATGGTGAACCAGCCCACACCAAGAGAGAGAGAGAGTGTTTGTACTGCAGTAAAGCAGAGGTCGCACGGCCGCATCGAGGCCCACGCAGGGCCCTTCACCACGTGCACGTGGCGGCTTCCTCCCCTGGGTTCCCGCTCTGAGGTGGAACTGAAGGATGAGCCGGGTTATTTTTGACAGCCAATTAAAACGGAGGTGCAGCGGCCAAGAGGACGGAGCTCAGATTGAGTCCTTTCTCTAAAAACGATCCACACGGACGTGTTTTAAGACAAATAACCTGCTTTAAATAATCGTTTGTTTCTGGGACGCTTTACGCAAAAAACTTTCAGTTTGCCTTTAAAGTAAATGTAAATGTCGATGAAACGGCCGGAAAATTTAAAAGAATCTGTGAATATCGTTTCATTTACTCAAAATCGGCGTGATGGAAGGACGAGTCCAACGAATGAACAGACAGAAGACGTCCACACGCACACGCACGCACACGCACAGAAATACACAGTTTACATATCAATAAAAATACATCAGTTTAATGATGAGGCACAAAAACAACGTGGTGAGTTCTGGGTAAAATAACAGTGATGTTGAGGTTAAGATGAGCTTTGTTCTAACAATAATAATTGTTATTTTTATATTTAATTTTGTTGTTTCGATAGTTTGTTATCACGGCTCCAGGACACCACACACACCGATGTGTCCGCTCGCAGTTCGAGAAAAGAAACGACGTGGTCAGATTCAGTTTCGGGTTTAAATCCTGATTTGTTGCTTCCGTACGTGACTGAGGTCGTTCAGGTTCGGTAACGACATGACGACACTTCACATCGTCAGGGAGATAACATAACTCCCCTTTGACCTCTGATGTCACACTGGGCGCCAACAATGATGATGATGCTGATAATGTTGCTAATGTTAACGTGCTAACACGCTAAGCTTCTACACATCGGCACGTTTGCGTTTTCATTTTGAGCGAATTAGCATGCTGATGTTAGCATTTAGCTCAACGCCTCACAGAGCTGCTAACATGACTGTGGACTCCTGTTTGAATTATGGCATAACATTGTCTTCACTGTGTTTGGGCCGGGGCAGGAATCAGATCTGAACAATATGAAAAATGTAAAGTCCGTATCTCCACCTCCAGACGACCACGTTTGTGTTTCGGTGGGACCTGAGCGGCTCTGCTCCCGCAGCTCACCTGCAGCCTGGACTACAGTACTTGTGATATCAGAGCTGGTGTTATCTAACACTGCGGAGGCCAAACTCTCAGCTCGGGCCTGAAGTGATGTTACTGATGCGTCGGCTCAGCCTGAAATGCTTTTAACCTTTAATTCTCCGACTGGGTTCCTCTCCAGCTCCACATCTTACACATCAGTTCGACACCGCACTTAAACACACTTTAAAGGCTCCGGAGATCTTTTGTTTTCTAACTTTTATCATTATTTTTAGGAAAGAAACTAT